>NC_081224.1:70000-295000 GCF_902713425.1 Acipenser ruthenus | reverse complement strand
GTAAAGCACAGAGAGGTCTGGTAACGCATAGGGAAGCATTGTAAAGCACAGATAGGTCTGGTAAAGCATAGGGAAGCATTGTAAAGCACAGAGAGGTCTGGTAAAGCACAGGGAAGCATTGTAAAGCACAGAGAGGTCTGGTAAAGCACAGGGAAGCATTGTAAAGCACAGAGAGGTCTGGTAAAGCATAGGGAAGCATTGTAAAGCACAGAGAGGTCTGGTAAAGCATAGGGAAGCATTGTAAAGCACAGAGAGGTCTGGTAAAGCATAGGGAAGCATTGTAAAGCACAGAGAGGTATGATAAAGCATAGGGAAGCATTGTAAAGCACAGAGAGGTCTGGTAAAGCATAGGGAAGCATTGTAAAGCACAGAGAGGTCTGGTAAAGCATAGGGAAGCATTGTAAAGCACAGAGAGGTGTGGTAAAGCATAGGGAAGCATTGTAAAGCACAGAGAGGTCTGGTAAAGCATAGGGAAGCATTGTAAAGCACAGAGAGGTGTGGTAAAGCATAGGGAAGCATTGTAAAGCACAGAGAGGTCTGGTAAAGCATATTAAAAATCTTATAAAAGTTTCCCATTGCAAAGTGTACTAAAGCACAGTGGAAGCATGGGGGGCTGTTACACTATACTGGGTGGGGGCGGGGTGGGGCAGTCATCTCCTGTCAGGGTCAGCGGTGCTGTTGCTGCCGTGGTGAGGGGAGGAAGGAAGCCGTTAGGGTCTGAATGAGTGAATGAATGAATGGAGCGAGTCAGCGTGGAGTGGAAACAAGTCGTTAGAGGCGCCTCTGTCTCACCACACTCCCCTTCGATACCCGTATTAACAACAACACACGAGAAAAAGAGAAAACGCATTGCCTGGGGAGGAAAGAACGAGACTAAAAATAAACAGAGAGAGAGAGAGAGAGAGAGAGAGAGAGAGAGAGAGAGAGAGAGAGAGAGAGAGATAAGCGCCCTTCTTCCTAACGGCTGATAAACTGAGCCGTGCGGGAGAGATGCGGGCGTCAGATTATTTGAGAATTAATTCCTGCAGCTGTCACTGAGGAACAACAAAAAAAACAGGACCCCCCCCCCCCCCCCCAAACTGAAGGGGGGTCTTTGAAAGTGTAAACTCTCTAGAAATCATATTTTCATCCAATAGGAAACCGTGATAACATCACTACTGTAGTATTGACAAGCGATTCATAGCGGCGCGGCGCTTGAAGTGATATTGTAACCTGATCGATCTAAACTTGCGCTCAGTGTTACAGGGCTGGCATTTAGTGTCCCGGGACACCTTCCTCAAAACCGGGACCATCCTGGGAAAACAGTTCTGTGGTGCAAATGGCATGTACAGACCGGCGCCGTGCTGCAGTCACTGTGGAGTGGTGCATTTGAATCTTTAGCACTATCTGAAGAGATATTTAATTCATATTTAATTCATTAGGAAAACAAATTCCCCTAAGGTCAAAGTAATAAGTTATATATAATATGCATTTCTGAAATGTATTTATATTATTTGATTTATTTGTATTTATTTTTATATCTATAAATGACCTGTTTTAAATTTTGCGCAGTCTGCTTGCAATGCAACCGGCCGTCCACACGGTGGCGAAAATCTGCCACAAAAAAAAAAAAAACACGTGGAGATCAAAACGTGTGCGGGTCGTGACGTGGAGGGCGGGTACGCGCCGGAAGTTCATTTGTTGATCTGAAAAAAAAAAAAAAAAAAAAAAAAAAAAAAAGGAAAACAAATTTCGAAGTGAGAAATTCGCGTTTAGTTATTATTTTATTAAAAAGCATTGCAGTGGTTTGCGGCTCCACGCGGGGACGGTCTCTCGTGCTGCAGGGCTGGTGGTAGTTTTGCAGGGTGCAGATGTTAATGGTGTTTTTAATGCACAGGATCATGCACGGTGTGTAAATGCGGTCGCTGTTCGGGGACTGAAAACAGGTTTGTAGCGGGCTGAGCATTCACTGGAAACAAGGAATGAATGAATTAATATACCTGCAAATTGAACCATGCCGTTTCCTTTACACATAATGTACCACGAAACCAGGAGATCTTGAAATGCACAGACAGTGTTAAACCCTGGTTCGAGTTTGCTGGTGTTTTATTTGCAACCCCCCCCCACGCTATTCACGCGTCGGTGTGTATTTCATGTTATTTTTTTTTCGGCTTGTCTGTTTGTCTGTATTTTATTGATACGAAGCGGCGGAACTTCACCAGCGTGCCAGATGGCGGACCAACACGAGCCGGACCCGGACCCGGACCGGAGCGATGCGAGGTGCGGCGCTACATCACGCCAGAGCGAAACCGATCCGTCCCCGGAGCAGCAGACCTGCCGGTGTGGTGAACTCTCAGTGCGCATAGCTCTGTAGAAATGAATTACAGGGTTTCCAGAGCTTTCTCTGTGCAAATCTGCTTCACGCATAGCTGAACAAACACACCTGGTTGGCTGTGCAGTTTGTTTACATTCTCCTCATTTTGAGACTTCCTCGTTCTGGTGCCCCGGTCCGGTTGCAGAGCAGTGGTCCGGTTGATTCAAAGGAGAGTTATTTTCAGTGTTTCTTGTGTGCTGTGGGGGAGCTACACAGATTATTATTATTATTATTATTATTATTATTATTATTTATTTCTTAGCAGACGCCCTTATCCAGGGCGACTTACAATTGTTACAAGATATCACATTATTTTTACATACAATTCCCCATTTATACAGTTGGGTTTTTACTGGAGCAATCTAGGTAAAGTACCTTGCTCAAGGGTACAGCAGCAGTGTCCCCCCACATGGGATTGAACCCACGACCCTCCGGTCAGGAGTCCAGAGCCCTGACCACTACTCCACACTGCTGCCCCTTTACAGATTAACCCTGTGAAGCCCATTTCTGAGGCAGTGCTTTGCCCACCTCGCTGTATTATTAGAATGATTTAAATGCAGCCTCACCAGTCCGATCGTTTCCAGGGCATTACAGTACATTGTTTAGTATGTGAGACAGAATCTAGTTCTGTAGACAAAGCAGCTGGAAAGTTATTGGGCAGTATTATTATTATTATTATTATTATTATTATTATTATTATTATTATTATTATTAGTTTATTTAGCAGACCCCTTTATCCAAGGCGACTTACAGAGACTAGGGTGTGTGAACTATGCATCAGCTGCAGAGTCACTTACAACTACGTCTCACCCGAAAGACGGAGCACAAGGAGGTGAAGTGACTTGCTCAGGGTCACACAATGAGTCAGTGGCTGAGGTGGGATTTGAACCGGGGACCTCCTGGTCCTGCTGATTCCCTCATACTCTCGTTCTCTGATTCCCCAGCTCTGCCCCGGCCCTGGAGACCCCCTCCTCCTGTGTGCACAGCGCCCCCTCTGGCGAGGGCAGCTCCCTGCTCCTCTCCCTGCCCTGGGAGGTGCTGCTCCACGTCACCTCCTACCTGCCGGCTCGCATCGTGGTGGACGTGCTGCCTCAGGTGTGAGTCTTACCAATCAAAGATCGATCAATCAATCAATCAATCAATCAATACGGCGACTGGTCAGTTTAATATCAATGCTTCATTCAGCTTCAAAATCAGCATGCAATATGAGAAGGGCATTTTAATATAATTACCAAGCCTTTGTATACCTAACCTGTGATGACATCATTCTTCAGCAATGCTTTCTTTTGTAACTGTTTTCCTGTATAGCTTGGGACCCTCTTGGCCCATCTAATAAACATCATGCATTTGACACACACACACACACCCTGCTAATAAGATATATTACTACAAGAGATTAAACAGAAGAGACACCAACAACCTCTGTATATCAAACCCAAATAAGCGTCTGGCCCGTCCTTCTCGCACGCAGGTGTGTCGCTTGCTCAGGGCTCTGGCCTCGGACCGGCTCACCTGGAAAGTGCGGGCTCAGAGGAGGCTCCACCCAGCTGGGGGCGGGACCTTCCCCCTCCTCGAAACCCCGGACTTCGATTGGCCCGCAGCCTGCCTGGAGCTCGAGGAGCACCTCTCCCATTGGTCGGACGAGGGCGGAGGGGCGGAGCGCTTCTCACTGACCGAGGGACACTTCGCCTCCGTGGAGTCTGTGTTGTTGTTAAATGGGGGCACTGTCTGCGCCTCGGGGTCCCGGGACAGGAACGTGGTGCTGTGGGACCTGAGGAGGCTGGGGGAGGGGGCGGGGGAGGCGGAGGGGGAGGGGGAGGGGGAGGGGGGTGCCCAGGTTTCCACCCTGCTTGGTAACCAGCGCTACAGCACTCACCGGGGCTGGGTGTGGTGTCTGGCTGCCCGGGGGAGTCTGCTCTGCTCGGGCTCCTTCGACAGCACCATCAAGACGTGGGACCTGGGGGCCTGTGGGGCCCCCCTGTCTGAGATCAGGTGAGTGAGCCGGGGGGGGTGTCTGTGTGTGTTTGTCAATGTTTGTGTGTCGATGTGAGTGTGTGTCAATGCGTTTGCATCAGTGTGTGTGTGCCTGTCATCTCTCTCTCTACCCCTCCTCTCACATCCTCTCCCTCTCTCTGCCCCCCTCTCTCCTCCCCCCTCTCCTCTCAACCCTCTCCTCTCTCCTATCACCCCTCTCCTCTCTCCCCCCTCTCCTCTCCTCTCTCTCAGGGGACGGGATGCAGTGCTCTGCCTGTCCTGCCTCTCTGATGTGGTGGTGGCGGGCTCCTTTGATAAGAGGGTCTTGGTGTATGATCCTCTCTCTCCTCTATCCTCTCTCTCCCTCTCTCCTCTCTCCTCTCTCTCAGGGGACGGGATGCAGTGCTCTGCCTGTCCTGCCTCTCTGATGTGGTGGTGGCGGGCTCCTTTGATAAGAGGGTCTCGGTGTACGATCCTCGCTGTGCCGAGCCGCTGCTGCAGAGCCTGGAGCTGCACGCCAGAGCGGTCCTGACCCTGAGCGCAGACGAGAGGCACATCGTCTCGGGCAGCGAGGACCGCAGCCTGGCCGTGTTCGACCGGAGGGCAGGCAAGCTGCTGCAGAGGATGCAGGTACTGAGACCCAACACAGGGGCGGCGCTACCGCCTCGCTCCCACTGCCCAGACTCCAGCTGTTATTACAGTGTTATTACAGTGTTATTCATGAGCCACTTAGCAGATGCTTTTTTATCCAAAGAGACTTAAAGAGACTAGGGGAGTGAGCTGTGCTTCATCAGCTGCTGCAGAGTCACTTCCAACAGGACCTGGGTTTGTACGTCTCATCTGAAGGACGGGTGTTGCTTTTGTTTGCATGAGGGAGGCATTTTTAGATATATATATATTTTTTAAAGTAAGTTAAAAACGTACCTGTTTTGATTTGGCGTATTCTTTGATTGTTCAGCACATTTTGATAAGTCTGTTATGAAAGGGGCTATATAAAAAAAGATTGTGTTGTGTTGTGTTGTGTTGTGTTGTGACAAATTAGGATATCACTCAGTTACGGTACGGAGTGCTGGTTGTGATTCACATTGTCTGTGTTGCCAGGCTAGCACAAAGATATCTGTGTACCCTTTTGTAACATTGTATCTTATTAGCAGGGTGTGTGTGTGTGTGTGTGTGTGTGTGTGTGTGTGCGTGTGTGTGTGTGTGTGTGTGTGGAGGGTGTTTCCACTGATTCTCAGCTACACCTCTGTCTCTCTCTCCCTCTCTCCCCTTCCCCCTCTCTCTCCTCCTCTAACCCTCCCCCTCTCTCTCTCTCCCCTCTCCTCTCCCCCTCTCCCCCTCCTCTCCCCCCTCTCTCCCTCTCCCCCCCCCTCTCTCAGCTCAGCTCGTACTTGCTGTCTCTGTGTCCCCAGCCTCCCTTCCTCTGGGCGGGTGATAACCAAGGTGAGCTGCACGCTCTGCGCTGGCAGGACGGGCTCCTCTCCCCCCTCGGCAGGTTCGATGTGGGGCACCGAGCGCTGCTCACTGGGGTGCAGGTCTCGCTGGGGACCCTGTACACCTGCGCCACCGACAAGACCCTCAAGGTGCACGTCCCCTCGGACCCCCCGAAGACCCTCTGCACCGTCCAGCACCAAGAGGTCTTCAATGGGGTGAGAACAACCCGGCGAGCCTGCGTGTGTGTGTGTGTGTGTCAGTGTGTCACTGTGTGTGTGTGTGTGTGTGTGGGTCACTGTGTCACTGCTTGTGTCACTGCGTGTGTCAGTGTGTTCTCAATTAAAAATATTAAGAAATACAAATACTTTAGATGAACTTTTAAGACTAAACACTTAGTCTTTTGTATCTGTGGTCTGTGAATGTGTTTGTCTGACTCCTCTCCCCTCTCCTTTCCTCTCTTCCCCATCCTGCCCCTCTCTTTCTCTCACTCCCTCTCTCCTCGCTCCCCCCTTTCTTCCTCTCTCCCTCTCTCCTCCCCTCTCCCTCTCTCCTCTCCTCTCTCCTTCTCCCCCCTCCTCTCTCCTCCCTCTCCTCTCCCCCTCTCTTCTCCTTCTTCTCCCCCCCTCTCTCTCTCCCCTCTCCTCTCCCCTCTCCTCTCCTCTCTCTCTCCAGATCAGTGTGGAGGGTGGGGTGCTGGCAGCTGCATCGGGAGACATGTCTGTTGAAATCTGGAAGATGAAGAAATCTCCCTGAATTGAGCCCTGTGCATTTCACAGCCCCTTTACCCCCAAAATAAACCCATAACAACATGACTAGTACTTCAGTGTTTCAAACGGGGTTCAGGGTTTGAAAAACGATTTCTATAGTCCTTGACACGGTCTGCATGCACACCAAACCCGATTGAGAAGACCCAGGGGGTCGTCTGGAACCGGGTGTTAGGCTAAACTGGGTCACGGCAATCCGGACACGCCAGCCCTGTTGGTTCTAGAACACGGTTCTTCCAATACAGGCAGCGCCCCCGAGACTTGTCCCTAGCCTGGGGTTCTGGAGCGTGAAGCAGAGACAGGTGAAGCGTGTGGACGAGGATTCATGAAGGCTTGCTTTCTGAAAGTGTCCCCACCCCCCTCGTCATGGAGACGTGTTTCTGCTTCGTCCCCACGGGGAAGTCCACGTGCAAACGGAGAGCTTCGTTCACAGGATGTGCAGGGCAGGGCTGCGCCCTCTTGATTGATTGATTGATCAGTTGTGTGTGTGTGTAATAATAATAATAATAATAATAATAATAATAATAATAATGTTTGTTTTTATTAAACGTAACGCTAGTTTGTGTTTGAAAGTTAAAAGTGCTTTTATTAGGTTTAAATTGTAACAGGCGACACAGAATTGATGTGTGGTTCAGTGCGCAGCTCAGGGCAAAAGTTTAGCATCACCTAGAATTTTAGGATTGAGACATCATAAAAGAAAAAAAAAAAAAACATATGAACATAGTTTAGATCTGCTGTTTAACATCGTGTAAGCAAAGAAACTACAAAATGATCTCGCGAAAAAGTCTATCGGAAGCCATACTAGCAGTACAGCAGTGTTTCATATTAGCTTTCCAAACGTCACGTTTGAAATCTGTTGTTAGCTTTTCGTTATAAGGGAAAACTACGCAGCGTCGTGTGTGATTCATTCTGTTCAGGTCACGTTATCCTGCGGGTTTCGCTCGACCTCACGAAGCAGAGTGAAGTTCATTCTAAACAGAGGGTGATGCTAAACGTTTGCCCAGGGCTGTCCAGCAGTTAGATTGCGTGGCCTCTTTTATTAGGACCGGTCAGCTCTGATCACAGAGTGACTGCGAGGATCCAGCCAATCACTGCTGTGCGGGGCGGGGCGGGTCCTCCCCGGGGGTGTGGTCACAGAAGCACGCAGGTTTTCTTGTCTTTGAAAGGGTTTGCTGAAGCAGGGACTCCGCTGAGAAGGGGGTCACGCCTGTGGTTCTCTTGGCAGTACAGCATCAGCTCTGTGGCCGCTTTGGAGATCTGAGCAGAAAAAACCAAAAAAACTTAACGTCAGTAATATCTGTAACCAGAAGCAAGGCGGTGTCTCCTCCCCTCCCCTAGGGGGGCCTCTGGTACCTTGATCCTCTCCGTCGCTGCCTCCAGTCTCAGCTGCTCCACGGCTCTCTGTGCCTGCGTCACCGCGCCGCTGGTGCACACCTTCCCCGACATCACTTCCTGCTGGACGGGTGGGGACACTTCCTGTCGGGGTTTCAGTGTGTGGTGTTAGTGCACGCACACACACACACAGACACAAACACACAGACACACACACACACAGATACACATACATAGACACACACACACACGCACACACACAGAGACAGATACACAGACTGACACAAACACACACAAACATACACCCTGGCACTGTGACACATTCACACACACAGATACATCCTGGCACTGTGACACACACACAGACACACCCTGGCACTGTGACACACACACAGATACATCCTGGCACTGTGACACACACACAGACACACCCTGGCACTGTGACACACACACAGATACATCCTGGCACTGTGACACACACACAGATACACCCTGGCACTGTGACACATTCACACACACACACAGCTACACCCTGGCACTGACCCCCCCCCCCCACACACATTTTGCACATATTTGAATCCCAGTGCATTTTAGTGAGATGGGGGTTTAGTCTTGGTTTCTCTTTATCTTGGTCTAGCTGCACAGCTCCCGTTATCCATCAGCAATACCGGAGTAACCCTCAGCACCTTCAAAAGGGATTTGTATTTTTAAATCAAAGCTGGTTGGTTATTGTTTAAGGAATCCGGATAATCTGACCCTCTGGCCATGTGACAGAGCGCTGTGATATTAGCCTGACTTTAACCTCGCTGTCAGTCTGCAGGAGCTGATCCGGTTTTTTTAAATTACAGATTAACCCGTTTAATATCACATCCCGTTTATTATCACGCTTTTTGAAAAACCACTCGCCCCCGAGGTTCTTAGATAAATGACCTCTCTTAATATCATCACAAACCCGCTTACTGTCTCGTTTCGTGCAGCCTGCAACGCAACTAGAGGCTGTGTGGTCCAGTGGTTAAAGAAAAGGGCTTGTAACCAGTAGGTCCCTGGTTCAAATCCCACCTCAGCCACTGACTCATTGTGTGACCCCTGAGCAAGTCACTTCACCTCCTTGTGCTCCGTCTTTCGGGTGAGACGTAGTTGTAAGTAACTCTGCAGCTGATGCATAGTTCACACACCCTAGTCTCTGTAAGTCGCCTTGGGTAAAGGCGTCTGCTAAATAAACTAATAATAACTAACAACCAATAATCGTCTCGTCTGATAAACTGACATGCTGTGCAGCCTGTTAACAAATGCTGCGTGGGCGGGGCTTAACGGGGTCCAACACCAACGTCACGAAATTTTAACACAGTCAGTCTTACACAAATAAACACTAACAACGCCACGTACAGACAGCTCTTATCAGCCGACAATTCACGGCTGTTTTACATAATGACGCAAACGGTTTAATTCCAGTTAATGATGCAAAACGTGTCTGTCCTGTTGCAAAGTGCACGCATTTTCTTAAATGTAAACGATTAAACGTACAGTATTAAAACACCGCTCTAAATTCACAGGTTTGTTTTGTTTGTAATGAAACCCGCTTTATATCACACCGTGTGCCTGCACGGGACTCGTGATATAAAGCGGGTTCGTCCCTGTTATTGTGTTTATAAGTTAAAGCACTCGTGCAGTCTCTGCTTCGCGGTGCAGCAGGCAGCTGTCTTGCAAGTGTGGAAACTTTCAACGGGTTTAAACTTACCTTGGTCTGCAGATTTAAAAAAAAACTAACCAATAAAAAACCCTTCACATTGCATCGTCGCAGAGTCCGCACGCCCAGCTCAAGAGAATGAAAAGACCAGCTCCATTTGATTTGAAATACGACACCTGTCCGTTTTATTATATCATTATTATTTATACTATTATAATTGTCGTTTTAAAAGCTTTTTTTTTTTAATTAGTTAGACGGTTGGAGGAAGACAGGACGCAATACACAGAGGTGAAAAAGCAGAAGACTCGTTCACCTTTTTCTCTCGTTTATTTTTTATTTCCCAGTTTATTTGCCTCTCTCCCAGTCTGTGCTCTTCCTCGGACTGGTATCTGCAGACCGGGAGCCCCTTTTTATCTGATCCCAGTAAAGCTTCAAAGCGCGCCTTCAAAGAGCCCCACGCAGCGCCAGAAATAATACCCACATATCAAACACGGCTTATAAACCCCCTTCCGTTATCTGAAGGTCACTTTGTGATGTCCAAGAGCCTAAACAAGAGACAGAGTTACCTTTATATTGAAGTTATCATCACTATTATTATTATTATTATTATTATTATTATTATTATTATTATTATTATTATTATTATTATTCATTTCATTGTATATGAAGTTACTCGACTTAATGTGTAATAAAACGTTTAATTATATATATATATATATATATATATATATATATATATATATATATATATATATATATATATATATATAACGTTTATTGAGAGTTGAATTATTTGTTCATTATTTATTTTCTTGTTCTTGTGTTTGAGAGGCGATTCTCTATTCTTATAAAGGCTGTACCTGTCTCTGCTGTATATATTATTATATCTGTATATTATTATTATTATTATTATTATTATTATTATTATTATGAGAGTAAAAAATAAAATATCCGTTGTAAACAAAAACAAAAAGGCATACGTCACCGGATGAAAATATTGACTTTAAAAAAGAAACTCTGATAAAAGTCCCCGGTGTTTGAAAGGAAGCCGTTGCCAGGGCGACTGAAAGCGCTGTTCCGTTGTCCCGTCGCGCCCCCCCCGGCGCGGTATCGGCTGTTCCAGTGCGGTTAGTGACATTCCTGAAGCGCCGCTGCAGGGGAGGATTGAGCAGCAGGTGGGGGTTATATATAAAAAAAAGAAAGAAACAATATATTTGAAACGACTAAACTCGAGGTTGCATTTGAGAAAAATGTTCTCCACCCAAGAGTGCGCTGCCAGAGACAGGTAAGTGTGTCGGTATGCGGGCGAGGTCGGGTTAGTTTGGGGTTTGAAGTTGGCACTTGTGTGTTTTTTTTTTATTTATTCATTTTTATATTTGTTTATTATTAAATATATTTAATTTACAGGTTACATTCTGAAAGTGCTGACACGACGTGTCACGTTCACAGTACGGCTGTTAATTAAATATTCAAAAACACTTTTCAAACAGAATCTCCAAGTATTCGATTATTAACCCTGACAAAAAAAATAATATATATTTTGAAAAAAAAACCCTTACTTTTAAAATAAATAAATACATAAATAATCTTAACGTACTAACGTAACGCGCGTTGCGCCGCTCGAGGTAATTGTAAAGAAAACGGCGGTTAACTTTACACGGCTTCACGAGACCGGCGCTGCGCAGCGGCTTCTCGAGGGTGAGCGCCGTCCACTCACTTTTTTTTCAAGGGTGGACGCTGTCCACCCACTTTTTTTGCAATTTTTCATTAAGATTTTTTTTAAACAAAAATCAATGAATAAAATATAAAATACTTTATGAAGTGCCTCCCCCACCATACATAACTTCAAATCGCATACCTTCTGTTTGAGTCTTGACAAAGTGAACACGACCCCCCCCACACCAATTAGAAATGGAACAGTCCATTTTTTAAATCTTCGTTACCAACCGTAAAACCGCCGTCGTGTATTATTATTATTATTATTATTATTATTATTTTTATTATTATTATTTTATGAACGTTTGAATATTTAACGACGAAGAGGAGGAGGAGTATAGAGGATTTTTTTTTTGTTCCTGTCGGTAAGACGATACTAGTGACACAAAGCATATGCTTTTGGTATATTTTGTAAGGCACGGTTAAAATTATCAATTTTATACAACATGCCTCCGTTTTTTTTGTTGTTTTTTTTCTCCGCTATTACTAAACATTTTTTTTAGTAATTTGTGATTTGCAAAGCAGAATTTAGGGGAGTTGTGTTTAACAGTAAGAGTGGGTTTTATGTAGCGAAAAATATTGGTGCGTCTTCGTCCCTGTATTATTAATTGTGTTCTTTTGAGAACTGAATATTGTATTTGAGAGGATTATTATTATTATTATTATTTTGGTATATTGTTTTTCTGTGTTCTGTCAAAGGATAACAATATTATTAGTTTTACTCTTGTGTCCACACTGCTTTTAACGTTATGTGGTAGCAGAATTAATTACCTCTGCTCTCACTTTACAGTTAACTTGTATGACATACTTACCAAACCAAACAGTATGTCAAATAATAGATTTCTTTTTTTAAAAACGTTTAAAGAGTTGCATAGTACTCATTATTGTTCAAATTGTTCCATGTTGGCGTATTGGATCAGATACAGCCTGCATTTTTAAAATGGATTAATTTTGTTGACTTTGTTAATCCGGCCCTGGTTACATGGGATCAGCTGGGTAGAGAAAGAGTGAATCCGTCCTGAGCAGAGCTGTCAATCTGATCAACAAAATAGGACTTTGTCTCCTGGATCAGCGGGTCCCTGGGACGCGTGTCCTGCTTCGTACTTGACAGAGTCCCCTCACTGTTTTCTGTAGGAGTCTAGCATTACTTTGAGAAGTTAAAAACTCTTACGCGTTTTGATGCGCTTGTGATGTGATGAAAATAAACGACATTTGAAAAAAAAAAAAAAAAAGACAGCACATTTTCAAAAGCAAATCAACAAAATTAAGTTGAAAATATAACCCTGCTTCTTTAGTTAATATGTATATATATAGTCTTAAGTGTGCAATAGGTCACGCTGTGCAACTTGTAAATACATTCTCAGCAACACAGTAGTTAAGGGAGCAAAATCCTCATTTACTATCCATGATACTTTTAATTGCTTTAGTAAAGGAGTAGTATATTGCATTGGCTGCATCAAATGTAACTGAAGCTCTATACCGGTGAAACAAAACGACGCTTGGCTGATCGCTTCGTGGAGCATCTGAGAAGTATATGAATTAACATCCTCTACCTTTCCTGTCGCCAGACATTTTAACAGAAATGACCACACTATAGAAGACATCACAATTTGTGGGATGGTTCAATGCTATGGAGCTAATGCTGTCAGGAAACAAAAGGAATGTGAACTAATTTTCAAACTAGGCACTTTGGAGCCATTTGGAATGAACATTCTATTCTGAGGTCATCATCATCATCATCATCATCATCATCATCAAAATTCTGGAATTTTGTTTAAAAGACTACTTTTAAAGCACTGTTGTTTTGTATTCAGCCGATGAAGTGAAATATCCTTTTCTTTCTTTTTTCTTATTGATCAGCAGTTTTCCTTTTTCTCAAACTTATATATATATGTGTGTGTGAACAAAATACTGCTTTTTTTCTGTTAGTTTACAAAATGAATTCCATACTCCTGAAAGAATGTGTACCCGTCTGTACCCAGACTACAAGCAAACCCAGGCTGATGACAGCTTCTGACAGAACAGACTGTTTGATGAAATGTGACGTTTCCTGGAGAGAATCGCAGTGATCACACAGGCTGGGTGACGAGGAGGAGGACTCTGCAGCAGTAAAAAAACTGGCATGTGGTAAGTGACCTTGCCCTGATGGCCTTCCAACTGAATTCTATCAGTGTTTCCAAAGAATGAATTGGTTCCAGTTTTATGTAGATTATTATTATTTATTTCTTAGCAGACACCCTTATCCAGGGCGACTTACACTTGTTACAAGATATCACATTATTTTTACATACAATTCCCCATTTACACAGTTGGGTTTTTACTGGAGCAATCTAGGTAAAGTACCTTGCTCAAGGGTACAGCAGCAGTGTCCCCCACCTGGGATTGAACCCATGACCCTCCGGTCAAGAGTCCAGAGCCCTAACCACTACTCCACACTGCTGGCCCGATTATGTAACTTAATGGTTAGTAGATTCATTACCCCCCAACTATGAGACAAGGCCTGACTAAATAATACAAAAACAAAGAGTTTTTCTTTATTTTTTTTTAAATGTTTATTTGTGCAATACACACGTCAAAATGACAGCAACAGTCGTTTAAGTTGTGACGTGAGCTGGACAAGTCTCCCTCATGCTATCGCGAGAGGTGGTCAGATAGTAACCAGGGAACCAGATTACTGTATCATCGTTATTGACATTGTGACATCGTTATCAAACACCACAATGGATACTTTCTTTCCAGAAAATTCACAGCAGACTAGTCTTGTGATATTGGACGGTGTGGCAGTGTGCCCCGACCCTGGAAAAAAAATAAAAAGGCAATGGCAGAAGACGCCATCAGGCTGCGGGACTGGATCCTAGACAGTGCTGGGCTGGAGGCCCAGTCTATGCCCTTAGCCACCCGGGTCCTGTAGCTGATGGACAGGGAACGATGGGAGGCATATGAGAGGAAACACACCCCAAATACCTTGGAGGAAGGTGTGGAGTTGGTCCTCAGCTACCTGGAGGCAGCGATAAACAGAACAGCAACCCAGGTAGCAGTAGGGATTCAAGGAAATGCATGCACATGGTTTAGGGAGTGGTTAGCAGGTAGAAAACAGAAAGTACTGATTAGAGGAGAAGCCTCAAAATGGAGCGAGGTAACCAGTGGTGTACCACAGGGATCAGTATTAGGTCCTCTGCTATTCCTAATCTACATTAATGATTTAGATTCTGGTATAGTAAGCAAACTTGTTAAATTTGCAGACGACACAAAAATAGGAGGAGTGGCAAACACTGTTGCAGCAGCAAAGGTCATTCAAAATGATCTAGACAGCATTCAGAACTGGGCAGACACATAGCAAATGAAATTTAATAGAGAAAAGTGTAAAGTATTGCATGCAGGCAATAAAAATGTGCATTATAAATATCATATGGGAGATAGTGAAATTGAAGAAGGGAACTATGAAAAAGACCTAGGAGTTTACGTTGACTCAGAAATGTCTTCATCTAGACAATGTGGGGAAGCTATAAAAAAGGCCAACAAGATGCTTGGATATATTGTGAGAAGTGTTGAATTTAAATCAGGGGAAGTCATGTTAAAACTTTACAGTGCGTTAGTAAGACCTCACCTAGAGTATTGTGTTCAGTTCTGGTCACCTCGTTACAAAAAGGATATTGCTGCTCTAGAAAGAGTGCAAAGAAGAGCAACCAGAATTATCCCGGGTTTAAAAGGCATGTTGTATGCAGACAGGCTAAAAGAATTGAATCTATTCAGTCTTGAACAAAGAAGACTACGCGGCGATCTGATTCAAACATTCAAAATCCTAAAAGGTATAGACAATGTCGACCCAGGGGACTTTTTCGACCTGAAAAAAGAAACAAGGACCAGGGGTCACAAATGGAGATTAGATAAAGGGGCATTCAGAACAGAAAATAGGAGGCACTTTTTTACACAGAAAATTGTGAGGGTTTGGAACCAACTCCCCAGTAAAGTTGTTGAAGCTGACACCCTGGGATCCTTCAAGAAGCTGCTTGATGAGATTCTGGGATCAATAAGCTACTAACAACCAAACGAGCAAGATGGGCTGAATGGCCTCCTCTCGTTTGTAAACTTTCTTATGTTCTTATGTTCTTATGTTTCCAGAGCGAGAGGGAGAAGCACCGCCGTCTCCAGAGCGAGAGGGAGAGCTGCACCATCCCCCTGCAAGTGAGAGAGAGCCGCACCATCCCCCTGCAAGTGAGAGAGAGCCGCACCATCCCCCTGCAAGAGAGGGAGAGCCGCACAAGTCCCCTGCAACGATCGTTCAGCTTCATGGCTCCGACTCTCTGGAACTCTCTCCCAGCTGCGGTGCGTGACTCTCCCACCGTCGCTCGCTTCAAATCAACTCTCAAGACCCGCCTGTTCTCTCTCGCTTTCCATGCTCTTCAAGCCTGATGTCTGCCTTCGCTGCTGTGTTGCTGCTAGTGTTTTATGTATTCTGCTACTATCATGTATTCTTCACTTTACACTGTAATGTCTTATGCATTGTTTTTTTTTTTTTTACTGTATGTCATGTATGATGCATTTCTATATTTTAAAGTATTATGAATTTTCTTGCTGTTACTGCATCTTGTAAAGCGCTTTGTGATCCACTATGAAAGGCGCTATATAAAATAAAGATTGATTGTCTGATGAGCCACAGCGTGCACAGGGAGCTAGCTCAGATGTGTCTGATTATTAAACTCCCAGTAAAACCAGTAATGGATCGCAGTGCTACACAGAGTCTACTTGCTGTGCCACGCTCGCCTCTCCTCTCTTATTCCCTGCAGGATTAGTGACAGCATGTACCACGCGCTCATCCACGCTACCATCGTGGAGATGCGGGCCATGATGACGTTTGAGCACGATGACATCATCAACGCAGGCAGCACCATGAAGGGGGCCCAGGCGGTGTGTCACAGGTGAGGCAGAGAGGGGTTCAGAGACCCCTGAGAGGAGAAAGCTGTTTTCAGTACGGATCCTCAGTCACACCGACCTACAGCTCTGGCCAAAAGTTCAGCATCACCCTCTATATAGAGTGAACTCAGTGTGCTTCATAGAGGCGAATGAAACCTGCAGGATAACGTGACCTTAACATATTGAATTACACGCAACGCTTTGTCGTTTTCCAGATACTTCACGAAAAACTGACAAAAATGTATAACTATTATAGCTTCTGGTAGACTTTAGCGATATCATTTGGGATATATAACATTAACATGTGCAATATAAATTATATTTATTTCTTAGCAGACGCCCTTATCGATGGCATTATATAGATATCACATTATTTTTTACATACAATTACCCATTTATGCAGTTGGGTTTTTACTGGAGCAATCTAGGTAAAGTACCTTGCTCAAGGGTACAGCAGCAGTGTCCCCCCCACCTGGGATTGAACCCACAACCCTCCGGTCAGGAGTCCAGAGCCCTGACCACTACTCCACACTGCTACCCTTATAGATGCGTATAGCGGCGGCGATGGTGGTCCGGGTGTAAGGCTGTGTGATTTATCTCAACACTTGAAAGCGATGTGTTTATTATTATTACTAGGATGATGATGAATCCCAGGATTGTTCTGCGGACTCGCAGAAGTATCTCTTTGCTTTATCCTTTCTGCTTCACAACCCCCGCGCCAGCGCAGTAAGACATCGACATCACCATGAAAAGCAAGCCTGTTTCTATAGCAGGCTGTTTAATCAAAAGAGATCTGGAGGACTTCTAAAAAAAATAATGTATGGAGCCATTTCATAAAGGAAAATAATAATAATAATGAGAGAAAGCGTTTCAATAAAACGTCATCGTAATCAAAGCCGCGCTGTGAACTCGAGACGCAGTGAAACACGGTCGAGGATGAGGAGAGAGCCGGATCCGCTGAGCCGCGAGTGCAGACCGGCAGACAGCAACGCCCTCCTCTCTGGACTGCTGTGGAGAGCCGGAGCGCGGCCACTCACCCGGCTTGTGTAGGGAGATTTAACAAACACAAGACAAAAAACAGCCGCAGCATGAATTCAGGATGTGTGATTGTTCAAATTGAAAAGCTGTTCGGATGCAATTCCAAACGCGCCACCCGGGTCATTGAAACGAGTTCAAAGCCGCTCTGGCGCTTGTCGGCGCGGTTGGCTTAGCGGACTGAGCACAGCTTCCCGTGCTTTGCCTGGAGCTGCAGTCCGCTCAGCCTCACCTCTCTGTCGCGGGTTCGAGTCCAGCATTCTGTTCCAATACCCGCGGCAGACAGGCGTGAGTTTCTCGGGCTTCGTTCTCTACCGCGTCGGCGTTTTGGGGTATCGTCGTTTTTAGGCGATACCCCAAAACAGATCAAAGGGGTAGGTTCACTTAACATGACATAGCTAATTGTAAAAGCGGGGCCCTTTTACCTCTGGAAAGGAAAACCCCAAACCATCCCGAAGCGGCGTGTTCCGTAACCACGCCCTCAGGTGTGTCGCAGGTGACCACGCCCCTCCCAAGTACACCTCCACAGGTGACCACGCCCCCTCCCAAGTGCACCTCCACAGGTGACCACGCCCCCTCCCAAGTACACCTCCACAGGTGACCACGCCCCTCCCAAGTACACCTCCACAGGTGACCACGCCCCCTCCCAAGTGCACCTCCACAGGTGACCACGCCCCCTCCCAAGTACACCTCCACAGGTGACCACGCCCCGCGCAGGTAGATCGGAAAGATGGCGGCCGGGGTAACACGGTGAGTTTGAGCTCCGTAACTTTCTCGTGGTTTTTAATGTGTTTGTTTCGGTTGGAAGGGTGCAGAGAGAGCATGCATGTGGTCAGCTGAGATTCACTTTTTATATTTAGAAATGTTTGTTTAAACAAATTGCTTGTATTCAAGATTTAAAAAACATAATGCAAAACCAGTCCAGTCCAAACTGTCTTTGCGCTTGAGTTCCAGTATTAAGTTTCAGACTTGGAACGAGTCGCTTTTTAAAGCTGCCTTTAGTTTGTTTTATAATCTTTTTAGAAACACGATTCCACATGTTCTTAAATGTTTGTATTTTATTTAGCCCTCTCGTGCATGCATTATGAAAGCTCAAGCAACATTTTTTTTCAAACACGTTTTATTACACTTAGGTAATACAAAACAGGGAAAAAAAGATATTAACAAAAATGCAGAAATGAAAGTTATATAAGTGTCTGTTTTAGTGAACGACGCGCATTCGGGGAATGAAGAAGGATTTCATGCTCCTGCACAGCTGATTGGAAAGCGCGATCTGAAATTCTTATTTGTGCAAAACAAGCAAACAATTAAACATGCATGAGAGGATAGCCTCCCTGCACCAGTCCAGTGAATGCTGTGTCACGCTGTTCACATTGTCATCCGCACTAAAAAAATACCCTCAATGTTAAAAATATCTATAAAAAAGTATTTTTTTCTTCAAAGTATGCTCGATTTAGTGCAACGTGTACCAGGTGTTCTGTTTAATATTTACATTATTATTATTATTTATTTCTTAGCAGACGCCCTTATCCAGGGCGACTTACAATCGCAAGCAAATACATTTCAAGTGTTACAATACAAGTAATACAATAAGAGCAAGAAATACAATAACTTTTGTTCAAGTAAAGTACAAGTGTGACAAACCACAATTCAATAATACAGCAGATAATAGTGATAGTTACATCAGGATATGATTAAATAGTGATAGTTACATCAGGATGTGATTAAATACAAAGTACTACAGGTTAAACACTTGGCAGATTACAGTATTCTGAAGTACAGGATTAAATACAGTAAAATAGGGGGCTGATAAGAGCAAAATAAAGCACATTTAAATGAAGGGTGATAGTGTCCCAGGATACAAACAGAGGAGTTCTACAGGTGCTGTTTGAAGAGGTGAGTCTTGAGGAGGCGCCGGAATGTGGTCAGGGACTGGGCAGTCCTGACATCTGTACATGTAATCTGAATTGTGTGTATAAATGGGTCATTGTATGTAAAAATAACGTGAAATCTTGTAACAATTGTAAGTTCAAAGCGTCTGCTAAGAAATGAATAATAATAATAATAGTGCTGGGTGTGAAAGTTTGCAAAGCGCCCTGGACACAGAGGCTCCTGGCTCTTCATGCAGATAGACTTTGTGTTTCGTGTGCATGTAGCTTCATGGCACTTGATGGCATGTTTTGCAGTAGTTTTCCTATTGCTGTTCTTCCTTGTTATTTATCTGTTGTTGTTTGACGCGCTTCCGTACCTGTAAAAACAACCCAGCATCGAAACGCTTTCCAAAACTTTAACAAACAGGGGTCCGATTTTCTCTTTTTCTTTCCAATGGACAACAAAGGTTTTGTTTGAAAGAAGAGGCGCTGTTTCTGGGGTCTGGTCTTTGCATATAGTGCACACGACGGAGATTGACTCGATGGCTTGGTCAGCCACACTTTATCTCGGTTTAAATGATTATGCGTTGTTTATGTACGATGTCATTGGAAATGTGGGTCTAAGAGTCAGGGGCCCGCTTTTTAATTGAAGTGGCATTAACTGTGCAAAACAAACCAGGAAACGCTGCAGATACAAATAGATATATAATCTCCTCGTGGTGTAACTCTTGTGATTTTGTGGTGTGTTTTTTCTTCAGGTAGAATCCCAGATTCCCTGTTTCTTCTGGTGTGCAGCCTTGGCGTGATTCACACACAGGAGGAGAAGGATTCCGAGTCTTGGTAAGGCACAGAATGTTCTATTGGGGAGTCACAGAGGTGCTTGTTGGTTTTAATTCAGTTTAACTGCGGGACAGTTACCGGTACTCTCTGAGACTGAAGCCTCATTGAGATCTACCAGAGAGAGAGAGAGGGGTTACAACACAGGACAGTGAAGACAAATACAACACACACACACACCAGGGAGAGTGCTGGGTTCACAACCCCCTTGATCGCTCCTGTGTAACTGAGCCAGGTGTAGTGTCCTATCTGGGCTGGTCTTTATTTGATCGTGTTCTATACAATGCAGGGTCTCCTCTCTCCCCTATAGAGTCACACACACTCTTTACAATGCACGCTGTGTGCGGAGCGTCTCCCCTATAGAGTCACACACACTCTCTTTACAATGCACGCTGTGTGCAGAGCGTCTCCTCTATAGAGTCACACACACTCTCTTTACAATGCACGCTGTGTGCAGAGCGTCTCCCCTATAGAGTCACACACACTCTCTTTACAATGCACGCTGTGTGCAGAGCGTCTCCTCTATAGAGTCACACACACACTCTTTACAATGCACGCTGTGTGTGGAGCGTCTCCTCTATAGAGTCACACACACTCTCTTTACAATGCACGCTGTGTGTGGAGCGTCTCCTCTATAGAGTCACACACACTCTCTTTACAATGCACGCTGTGTGTGGAGCGTCTCCTCTATAGAGTCACACACACTCTCTTTACAATGCACGCTGTGTGCGGAGCGTCTCCTCTATAGAGTCACACACACTCTCTTTACAATGCACGCTGTGTGCAGAGCGTCTCCCCTATAGAGTCACACACACTCTCTTTACAATGCACGCTGTGTGTGGAGCGTCTCCTCTATAGAGTCACACACACTCTCTTTACAATGCACGCTGTGTGCGGAGCGTCTCCCCTATAGAGTCACACACTCTCTTTACAATGCACGCTGTGTGCAGAGCGTCTCCTCTATAGAGTCACACACACTCTCTTTACAATGCACGCTGTGTGTGGAGCGTCTCCCCTATAGAGTCACACACACTCTCTTTACAATGCACGCTGTGTGCAGAGCGTCTCCCCTATAGAGTCACACACACTCTCTTTACAATGCACGCTGTGTGCGGAGCGTCTCCTCTATAGAGTCACACACACTCTCTTTACAATGCACGCTGTGTGCGGAGCGTCTCCTCTATAGAGTCACACACACTCTCTTTACAATGCACGCTGTGTGCAGAGCGTCTCCCCTATAGAGTCACACACACTCTCTTTACAATGCACGCTGTGTGCGGAGCGTCTCCTCTATAGAGTCACACACACTCTCTTTACAATGCACGCTGTGTGCAGAGCGTCTCCCCTATAGAGTCACACACACTCTTTACAATGCACGCTGTGTGCGGAGCGTCTCCCCTATAGAGTCACACACACTCTCTTTACAATGCACGCTGTGTGCAGAGCGTCTCCCCTATAGAGTCACACACACTCTCTTTACAATGCACGCTGTGTGCGGAGCGTCTCCTCTATAGAGTCACACACACACTCTTTACAATGCACGCTGTGTGCAGAGCGTCTCCTCTATAGAGTCACACACACTCTCTACAATGCATTTTTCTGTTGTGTTTTTTTTTCTAAGGAACGAGAGCCGCTGTGTTTGCTGAAGTCTCGCGCGATCGGATTGTGGAGCCTCCAGTGACGTCACGATGAGTCTTGTTTTTTTTTCATCCAGTGACCTGCAGAGGGCGCTGTACTCTCAAATGCAATGCTCGTATTGAGTTAAGGGATGTTTGTAAATTAAAATGCGCGTGTTTGTGTAATCTCTTTGAAACACGCCGCTGCGCTGCGCTCTCACACACTATACCGTGTTTGCTGCGTTGCCAGCAGCAGCAGCAGTCTTTGCGGGACGTGGCTTGTGTTCTCAAGACGTTTCTTTCCTCGGGGTGAGTGTCCGGACCCCGTACTGGTGTAATGCGAGGCGCTGTAGCGCAGAGCGGCTGCTGTGTGTGTGATCGCTGTGTTGCAAGCCGTTTCACTGCCTCCTGTGCAGCAGGACTCGTGTCTGAGACTCGCCTCCGTTGCTCTTGCGTGTCACTAACGCGTTTTCTTGTTTTTAGGTGAAGCCCGGTGACGGAGCCAGCAGGGTGAGACTGTGCTTCCCGTGGAGACGCGACCCTCCCGGCAGCAGCAGCGCATTGAATCGCTCGCTGCTGTTTCTGCAAGTCGCTTGTGGTTCTTTCAGCAGGACTGTCGTTGTGTGAACGTGTTCTTGTGGTTGATTCCGCTGCAGTGCCCGTGTTTGCTGTGCATTGTGTTTTTGATACTCTCTGTTATTGGATTCTGTCCTGCATGTTATTAAAGTTCACCCTCTGTGTATCCGCTGCCTCGCCTCCTTCATTCCTTAGCGTGACTGGCCGGGCAGTCTCTGACAAACCATGCGATCGCGGTTTCCTGTGAGGGGAGTCGCTATCACATGGTGTGTTGGGCACTGCAGATGCGGGTCCTGCTTTCACAGAGCCACATTTTCCCGCCAAAATACTTAACCAAAGGCATTTGGAGGAGCCACACATGGCTCCTTTAGACCACCATGTGGATTAGCTAACCCAGCGGCCAAAAAAACTCACACTGCGGTATATAAAGGAGCCATGCCTGGCTCCCCAAAAGAGAGTTACACGTGCTGCTGATAGAAAAACACCCCGCTGTGATCCCTGTTAAACCCCCACACGACTGAGCTCCAAGCAGCCAGGAAGCCCAAAGTAAGAGAGACTTTTTTTCTATTTTAGCACTAAAACATGAATCACTGGCCTTTTACTTCATTGAATTATTACCAACACTTCAACTGCGATATGTGTATATATACACACAATGACACACACACAGCTATGCGTGCTTGTATCTTGTAAGACGTTAGGATGCACACATGCAGTTTCACAGAACCCGGTTTCCGTTGCCCCCGGAGACAGAGGTCCAGCGGTGATACGGAGCTGCTGCAGCACGTGGCTCCGGGTCCGAGGCACACTGAGGTTTTTTTTTTACATGTTTATTTGTTTGTCATGTTACAGGAATACAAGCGCACAAAATAACAGCCGGTCGGGACTAAAGAGGAAACAAAAAATGTATTTCAGTCACTGCGCAGGTCACTCCATCTTCTCTCCTCCATCCTCCTCCTCCTCCTCTCCCTCTTTCTTCTGCTCGTGAGAGTAGTGGCACTCCTCCCCTAGAACGCAGGTCCCCTGGAGACGGACAGAGAGAGAGGAGACGCTGGAACAGTGTTGAAGTGACTCACTGACTGGACTGGGTGGAGTGCAGTGGGAGTGTCAGTGTCAGTGTCTGTGCTATGTGTCCGTGTGTGTGAGTATGTCTGTGCTGTGCTGTGTGTCAGTGCTGCACTGTGCTGTGCAGTGCTGTGCGTCAGTGTTGTGAGTGAGCGCTGTGCGGTGTTGTGTCAGCGCTGTGCCGTGTGTCAGTGCTGTGCTGTGCTACGTGTCAGCGCTGTGTTGTGCGTCTGTGCTGTGTGTCAGCGCTGTGCTGTGTGTCAGCGCTGTGCTGTGCTGCGTGTCAGTGCTGTGCTGTGTGTCAGTGCTGTGCGTCAGCGCTGTGCTGTGCTGCGCTGCGCTGTGTGTCAGCGCTGCGCTGTGCTGTGCTGCGCTGTGTGTCAGCGCTGTGCTGCGCTGTGTGTCAGCGCTGTGCTGTGCTCTGCTGTGTGTCAGCGCTGTGCGTCAGTGCTGTGCTGTGTGTCAGCGCTGTGCTCTGCTGTGTGTCAGTGCTGTGCTATGTTGTGCTGTGCTACGCTGTGCTGTGCTGTGCTGTGCTGTGCTGCGTGGCAGCGCTCTCCTCACCTGTCTCAGTTTCTTGCAGGGATAGCTCTTGAGTTGTTTGGTCTCTTCACTGCGATTCTTCCTCTTGTTCTGAAGCTGCTTCCTTCGTTCTTCCAGAGCCACGGAGATCCCGCCCCTGACAGACAGACAGACAGCGTTACAGCACAGTGCAGCTCCCCAGCGCTCCCCCTCACTCCCTCTCTCCCCCTCTCCCTCACTCACCCTGCTTTCGCCCGGGCCTTGGGTCCCCAGTTGGCTTCGGGGTTCTCCTGGAATCGTTTCAGATGCTGCTTCCGGGATTTGGGATTGGCGTCTTCCCGGATATCGAAGCAGGCCTGTAGACTGGACACAGGGAGCAGCCTTCAGTGCAGCCTCCTGATTCTCACTGGCTAGATCGGCACACTGCAGCCATCCCATTGGCTAGCTCAATAACAGCACAGTGCGACGGCTCACAATCAAGGAATTAGACTGGCTGTCTGAACTCACAACACACTGCTAAAAACAAGCTGGGGTGAGGGGTGGGGGGGTGAGAGGAGGGGGGGAGGGGGGAGGGGGAGGGGGGGAGGGGGGGAGGGGGGGAGGGGGGAGGGGGAGGGGGGGAGGGGGGAGGAGGACTCACGTGGGCTCAGTAGACAGGATGTGGAAGGCTGGGCTCGTCTCAGAGAGCTTCTCTCTCTTTACTGGGTTCTTCTTCTCCTGAAACACAAACAAACAAACAAACACTGAGATACAATGACACCCACACACACACTGACACACACTGACACACACGCACGCAACACACAATCTGTCGACCCCCCAACATACCCAGCATCTCATGATGTCCCAGACTGCACTGGGGGGGGCGTCTGTCTTCAGGGCGTTCTTACAGGCGTGAGAGAGAGAGACCCTGAACCCAGCGTGCAGGAACGCAGACCTGAGGAGAGAGAGGAGGGGAGTGAGAGGGTGGATGGGGTAGGGAATAGCTGAAGGGGATGGGGTAGGGGTAGGTGAAGGGGATGGGGATGGGTAGGTGAAGGGGATGGGGTAGGGGATGGGGTAGAAGATGGGGTAGGGGTAGTTACCTGGCCTGCAGCAGGGAGGGGGTGTTGCAGTGGATGGTGCTGCTCAGGGCATCCAGGGTGTAGTACAGGGGGACATCCGGCAGCTCCTGAAACACAAACACAGCCACGTACTGTAAGTGAGGGTTAGTGCAAGAGTGTTATAGCTCAGTGGTGGGTGTTGTTCAGTGGTGGGTGGTGCTCAGTGGTGGGTGGTGTTCAGTGGTGGGTGTTGTTCAGTGGTGGGTGTTGTTCAGTGGTGGGTGTTCAGTGGTGGGTGGTGCTCAGTGGTGGGTGGTGCTCAGTGGTGGGTGTTGTTCAGTGGTGGGTGTTGTTCAGTGGTGGGTGTTGTTCAGTGGTGGGTGTTCAGTGGTGGGTGGTGTTCAGTGGTGGGTGTTGCTCAGTGGTGGGTGGTGTTCAGTGGTGGGTGGTGTTCAGTGGTGGGTGGTGTTCAGTGGTGGGTGGTGTTCAGTGGTGGGTGTTGTTCAGTGGTGGTTGGTGTTCAGTGGTGGGTGTTGTTCAATGGTTGGTGTTCAGTGGTGGGTGGTGTTCAGTGGTGGGTGGTGCTCAGTGGTGGGTGTTGCTCAGTGGTGGGTGGTGTTCAGTGGTGGGTGGTGCTCAGTGGTGGGTGGTGCTCAGTGGTGGGTGGTGCTCAGTGGTGGGTGGTGTTCAGTGGTGGGTGTTGCTCAGTGGGTGTTGCTCAGTGGTTGGTGTTCAGTGGTTGGTGTTGTTCAGTGGTGGGTGTTGCTCAGTGGGTGTTGCTCAGTGGTTGGTGTTCAGTGGTGGGTGTTGTTCAGTGGTGGGTGGTGCTCAGTGGTGGGTGTTGTTCAGTGGTGGGTGTTGTTCAGTGGTTGGTGTTCAGTGGTGGGTGGTGTTCAGTGGTGGGTGTTGCTCAGTGGGTGTTGCTCAGTGGTTGGTGTTCAGTGGTGGGTGTTGTTCAGTGGTGGGTGTTCAGTGGTGGGTGGTGTTCAGTGGTGGGTGTTGTTCAGTGGTGGGTGTTCAGTGGTGGGTGGTGTTCAGTGGTGGGTGGTGCTCAGTGGTGGGTGGTGTTCAGTGGTGGGTGGTGTTCAGTGGTGGGTGGTGTTCAGTGGTGGGTGGTGTTCAGTGGTGGGTGGTGTTCAGTGGTGGGTGGTGTTCAGTGGTGGGTGGTGCTCAGTGGTGGGTGGTGTTCAGTGGTGGGTGGTGTTCAGTGGGTGGTGTTCAGTGGTGGGTGGTGTTCAGTGGTGGGTGTTGCTCAGTGGGTGTTGCTCAGTGGTTGGTGTTCAGTGGTGGGTGTTGTTCAGTGGTGGGTGGTGTTCAGTGGTGGGTGTTGTTCAGTGGTGGGTGTTGCTCAGTGGTGGGTGGTGTTCAGTGGTGGGTGGTGTTCAGTGGTGGGTGGTGTTCAGTGGTGGGTGGTGTTCAGTGGTGGGTGGTGTTCAGTGGTGGGTGTTGCTCAGTGGGTGTTGCTCAGTGGTTGGTGTTCAGTGGTGGGTGGTGTTCAGTGGTGGGTGTTGTTCAGTGGTGGGTGTTCAGTGGTGGGTGGTGTTCAGTGGTGGGTGGTGTTCAGTGGTGGGTGGTGTTCAGTGGTGGGTGGTGTTCAGTGGTGGGTGGTGTTCAGTGGTGGGTGGTGTTCAGTGGTGGGTGGTGTTCAGTGGTGGGTGTTGTTCAGTGGTGGGTGGTGTTCAGTGGTGGGTGGTGTTCAGTGGTGGTTGTTCAGTGGTGGGTGTTGTTCAGTGGTGGGTGGTGTTCAGTGGTGGGTGGTGTTCAGTGGTGGTTGGTGTTCAGTGGGTGGTGTTCAGTGGTGGGTGGTGTTCAGTGGTGGGTGTTGTTCAGTGGTGGGTGTTGTTCAGTGGTGGTTGGTGTTCAGTGGGTGGTGTTCAGTGGTGGGTGTTGTTCAGTGGTGCGTGGTGTTCAGTGGTGGGTGGTGTTCAGTGGTGGGTGTTGTTCAGTGGTGGGTGGTGCTCAGTGGTTGGTGTTCAGTGGTTGGTGTTGTTCAGTGGTGGTTGGTGTTCAGTGGTTGGTGTTGTTCAGTGGTGGGTGTTGTTCAGTGGTGGGTGGTGCTCAGTGGTTGGTGTTCAGTGGTGGGTGTTGTTCAGTAGTGGTTGGTGTTGTTCAGTGGTGGTTGGTGTTCAGTGGTGGTTGGTGTTCAGTGGTTGGTGTTGTTCAGTGGTGGGTGTTGTTCAGTGGTGGGTGTTGCTCAGTGGTGGTTGGTGTTCAGTGGTTGGTGTTGTTCAGTGGTTGGTGTTGTTCAGTGGTGGGTGTTGTTCAGTGGTGGGTGTTGTTCAGTGGTGGGTGTTGTTCAGTGGTGGGTGTTGTTCAGTGGTTGGTGTTGTTCAGTGGTGGTTGGTGTTCAGTGGTGGGTGTTGTTCAGTGGTGGGTGTTGTTCAGTGGTGGGTGTTGTTCAGTGGTGGGTGGTGCTCAGTGGTTGGTGTTCAGTGGTGGGTGTTGTTCAGTGGTGGGTGTTGTTCAGTGGTGGGTGTTGTTCAGTGGTGGGTGGTGTTCAGTGGTGGGTGGTGTTCAGTGGTGGGTGTTGCTCAGTGGTGGGTGTTGCTCAGTGGTGGGTGTTCAGTGGTGGGTGTTGTTCAGTGGTGGGTGTTCAGTGGTGGGTGTTGTTCAGTGGTGGGTGGTGCTCAGTGGTGGGTGGTGCTCAGTGGTGGGTGGTGCTCAGTGGTGGGTGTTGTTCAGTGGTGGGTGGTGCTCAGTGGTTGGTGCTCAGTGGTGGGTGTTGTTCAGTGGTGGGTGTTGTTCAGTGGTTGGTGTTGTTCAGTGGTGGTTGGTGTTCAGTGGTGGTTGGTGTTCAGTGGTTGGTGTTGTTCAGTGGTGGGTGTTGTTCAGTGGTGGGTGGTGCTCAGTGGTGGGTGGTGTTCAGTGGTGGGTGGTGTTCAGTGGTGGGTGGTGTTCAGTGGTGGGTGGTGTTCAGTGGTGGGTGTTGTTCAGTGGTGGGTGGTGTTCAGTGGTGGGTGGTGTTCAGTGGTGGTTGGTGTTCAGTGGTTGGTGTTGTTCAGTGGTGGGTGGTGTTCAGTGGTTGGTGTTCAGTGGTTGGTGTTGTTCAGTGGTTGGTGTTGCTCAGTGGTGGGTGGTGCTCAGTGGTGGGTGGTGCTCAGTGGTGGGTGGTGCTCAGTGGTGGGTGTTGTTCAGTGGTGGGTGGTGCTCAGTGGTTGGTGCTCAGTGGTTGGTGTTCAGTGGTTGGTGTTGTTCAGTGGTGGGTGTTGTTCAGTGGTTGGTGTTGTTCAGTGGTGGTTGGTGTTCAGTGGTGGTTGGTGTTCAGTGGTTGGTGTTGTTCAGTGGTGGGTGTTCAGTGGTGGGTGGTGTTCAGTGGTGGGTGTTGTTCAGTGGTGGGTGGTGTTCAGTGGTTGGTGTTGTTCAGTGGTGGGTGGTGCTCAGTGGTGGGTGGTGCTCAGTGGTGGGTGGTGTTCAGTGGGGGGTGTTGTTCAGTGGTGGGTGGTGCTCAGTGGTGGGTGGTGTTCAGTGGTGGGTGGTGTTCAGTGGTGGGTGGTGCTCAGTGGTGGGTGGTGTTCAGTGGTGGTTGGTGTTCAGTGGTGGGTGTTGTTCAGTGGTGGGTGTTGTTCAGTGGTGGGTGGTGCTCAGTGGTGGGTGGTGTTCAGTGGTGGGTGTTGTTCAGTGGTGGGTGTTGTTCAGTGGTGGGTGTTGTTCAGTGGTTGTTGTTCAGTGGTGGGTGTTGTTCAGTGGTGGGTGTTCAGTGGTTGGTGTTGTTCAGTGGTGGGTGTTGTTCAGTGGTGGGTGTTGTTCAGTGGTGGTTGGTGTTCAGTGGTGGGTGTTGTTCAGTGGTGGGTGGTGCTCAGTGGTGGGTGTTGCTCAGTGGTGGGTGTTGTTCAGTGGTGGGTGTTGTTCAGTGGTGGGTGTTGTTCAGTGGTTGTTGTTCAGCGCTGTGGTTTTTCGTTCAGGATTCGTTACCCCACACCTCTCACCTCGGTCGCCATGCTCAGCACCCCCTGGATTCGGGAGCTGGTTGCGAATCTCTTGGGGTTCCTCGACACCCCCGACAGCACCCTCTCGACGAAGCCCAGGTCATGAAGGGGCTCGGCCCACAGGGGACCCCCCAGCTAGAGGGGGAGAGAAAGGGGAGGGGGTAAGGAGAGGGAAACAGAGAACAGCAGACGGGTCACGTGTCAACTACACCTGCAAACAATTACCAAGTACACAATTACAATTACACCTGACCCCCGGCCTAGACAACACACAGAGACAGAGAGAGAGACACAGAGACACACGACACACAGGAGACACACACACGCACACAGAGACAGAGACACACACACACACAGAGACAGACACACACAGAGACACACACACGCACAGAGACAGACAGAGAGACACACACACACACACACACAGAAAGAGACACAGAGACAGACACACACAGAGACACACACATGCACAGAGACAGACACACACACTGAGACACACACAAAGACAGTTCAGGCTCAGAATGAAGAGTCCCGTCCCCCCCCTCACCTGGTGTCTCTGTCCGCAGTGCTCACAGGAGGGTCCGACAGGGGGGCCGATGGCAGCCGAATACTTCATACTGAGAGAGAGAGAGCGAGCGAGCGAGAGAGAGAAGATATAATCTAACATCTAAGTGCAGCGTGCTGCTTGTTGAATGAGTTACTTGTCTGTTTCCTTTAGCTGTGCTTCCCAGAATAACCCAAAGCAGCGTGGCGGTGCAGTGGAGTCGCAGTGCAGGAGGCAAGGCACTGGGAGTGTGACTGCTCAGTGTGACTGGTTTCCAGCAGGGTGTGTGACTGCTCAGTGTGACTGGTTTCCAGCAGGGTGTGTGACTGGTCAGTGTGACTGGTTTCCAGCAGGGTGTGTGACTGGTCAGTGTGACTGGTTTCCAGCAGGGTGTGTGACTGCTCAGTGTGACTGGTTTCCAGCAGGGTGTGTGACTGCTCAGTGTGACTGGTTTCCAGCAGGGTGTGTGACTGCTCAGTGTGACTGGTTTCCAGTAGGGTGTGTGACTGCTCAGTGTGACTGGTTTCCAGCAGGGTGTGTGACTGGTCAGTGTGACTGGTTTCCAGCAGGGTGTGTGACTGGTTTCCAGTAGAGTGTGTGACTGGTCAGTGTGACTGGTTTCCAGCAGGGTGTGTGACTGGTCAGTGTGACTGGTTTCCAGCAGGGTGTGTGACTGGTCAGTGTGACTGGTTTCCAGCAGGGTGTGTGACTGGTCAGTGTTACTGGTTTCCAGTAGAGTGTGTGACTGCTCAGTGTGACTGGTTTCCAGTAGGGTGTGTGACTGCTCAGTGTGACTGGTTTCCAGCAGGGTGTGTGACTGGTCAGTGTTACTGGTTTCCAGCAGGGTGTGTGACTGGTCAGTGTTACTGGTTTCCAGCAGAGTGTGTGACTGGTCAGTGTTACTGGTTTCCAGTAGAGTGTGTGACTGCTCAGTGTGACTGGTTTCCAGTAGGGTGTGTGACTGCTCAGTGTGACTGGTTTCCAGCAGGGTGTGTGACTGGTCAGTGTTACTGGTTTCCAGCAGGGTGTGTGACTGGTCAGTGTTACTGGTTTCCAGCAGAGTGTGTGACTGGTCAGTGTTACTGGTTTCCAGTAGAGTGTGTGACTGGTCAGTGTTACTGGCTTCCAGTAGAGTGTGTGACTGGTCAGTGTTACTGGCTTCCAGTAGAGTGTGTGACTGGTCAGTGTGACTGGTTTCCAGCAGGGTGTGTGACTGGTCAGTGTTACTGGTTTCCAGTAGAGTGTGTGACTGGTCAGTGTTACTGGCTTCCAGTAGGGTGTGTGACTGATTCCCAGTATGGTATGCTTACTGGTTTCCCTGGGTGATCCTCTTGCCCATTCTCTGCAGGTGGAAGGTGCCACAGCCAACACAATTATACACCAGAGCCTGCTTACTGGAGAGAGGAGAGGAGAGGGGAGAGAGAGAGGGGGGGAGACAGAGAGAGGAGAGGAGAGGGGGAGAGAGAGAGGGGGGAGAGAGAGGGGGGGAGAGAGAGAGGGAGGGGGAGAGAGAGGGAGAGAGGAGAGGAGAGGGGGAGAGAGGGGGAGACAGAGAGAGGAGAGGAGAGGGGGAGAGGAGAGGGGGAGAGAGGAGAGAGAGAGGGGAGAGAGAGGGGGGAGAGAGAGGGGGGAGAGAGAGGAGAGGGGGAGACAGAGAGAGGAGAGGAGGAGGGGGAGAGAGACAGAGAGAGGGGGAGAGAGAGAGACGCACATTGTAAACACAGCACTGCACAGCACTGATACAAGAACACGGTTTGACACCAGAGCCTGCCGACAGAGACAGACAGAGCTGGGGTTCGGGACTCTGTCCACACAGTACCTGGCGGAGTTCTTGACCTGTGCCTGGCTGGTGAACACCCTCACAAACACTCGACAGAGACAGACAGAGCTGGGGTTCGGGACTCTGTCCACACAGTACCTGGCGGAGTTCTTGACCTGTGCCTGGCTGGTGAACACCCTCACAAACACTCGACAGAGACAGACAGAGCTGGGGTTCAGGACTCTGTCCACACAGTACCTGGCGGAGTTCTTGACCTGTGCCTGGCTGGTGAACACCCTCACAAACACTCGACAGAGACAGACAGAGCTGGGGTTCGGGACTCTGTCCACACAGTACCTGGCGGAGTTCTTGACCTGTGCCTGGCTGGTGAACACCCTCACAAACACTCGGATGTAGAAGTCCACGCTGACGCACAGCAGGGGCTGGATGTAGCGCTGGTAGCAGTTCGCTCGCTGGTCCAGACTGTGCAGGATGATCCGCAGGGCCTGGGAGACACACAGACAGAGAGAGAGAGAGAGACAGACAGAGAGACAGAGAGAGAGAGAGAGAGAGAGAGAGAGAGAGAGACAGACAGAGAGACAGAGAGAGAGACACAGACAGAGAGACAGACAGAGAGAGAGAGAGAGAGAGACAGAGAGACAGAGACAGAGAGAGAGAGAGAGAGAGAGACAGACAGAGAGAGAGAGAGAGAGACACAGACAGCACACAGTTACACACAGCAGCCCTACAGATTCATGTGTAAAAGCTCACACTGGGGAAACACTGCAGCTGTATAAGGGCAGCAGTGTGGAGTAGTGTTTAGGGCTCTGGACTCTTGACCGGAGGGTCGTGGGTTCAATCCCAGGTGGGGGACACTGCTGCTGTACCCTTGAGCAAGGTACTTTACCTAGATTGCTCCAGTAAAAACCCAACTGTATAAATGGGGAATTGTATGTAAAAAAAATAATGTGATATCTTGTAACAATTGTAAGTCGCCCTGGATAAGGGCATCTGCTAAGAAATAAATAAATAATAAACAGTGGCTCTCACCATCTCGTGGCAGAAGCGTGCCTTGGTGGAGATGGAGCCGTATTTGCTGTAGCAGGTCTCCGCACTGTTACCAGCCATCACAGCCATGTCAGTGCAGGTCACACACAGGAGCCCTGCAGCGGAGAGAGGAGGGGAGAGGAGGAGAGAAAGAGGGGGGAGGAGGGGAGAGAGAGCAGGTCACACACAGGACTGGAATTGCTCAATCACTAGACAGACGGTTCGCCAGTAGCCTCTAAACTTGCTGACAGTGTCTGCAGTGTGCAGCACTATCGTCCCCGTGTCCCCGTGTCTCCACACTCGCCTCCCTCGCTCACGGCTTGCACGGCCGCGTCCAGGAACTGGGCGGGGCTTCCGTAGGGGTCCAGGTCGATGACATCATAGCGATCCTTCTTCCCGCGCGCCGCGTACAGGAGCATGCTGGGAGAGGATGGAGGGAACAGAGAGACGTGACGATTACAAACAAAGAAACAAAACACATGATGTGTGTGTGTGTGTGCGTGTCAGTGTGTGTGTGTGTGTGTGTCAGTGTGTGCGTGTGTGTGTGTGTGTCAGTGTGTGTGTGTGTGTGTCAGTGTGTGTGTGTGTGTGTGTGTGTCAGTGTGTGTGTGTGTGTGTGTGTGTCAGTGTGTGCGTGTGTGTGTGTGTGTGCGTGTGTGTGTGTGTGTCAGTGTGTGCGTGTCAGCGTGTGCGTGTCAGCGTCTGCGTGTGTCCCCGTGTACCTGGCGTCAGCGTGGCTGGGAGTGACGAGCTCCTGCACCTCGTTGTGCTCCACGTTTCTCTTAATCAGCTCCACGGCCCGCGCTGAGAAGTCGTTGGCCGTCACGCTGCGGATCCCTGGCACCTCCTTGGCGAATCGGATGGAGCGAAGACCCGACGCGGCCAAACCCTCCAGGATCCGGAGCCCCTCCTGCACAGAGAGACAGGGAGAGAGGTGATCCAATCCACCGCACTCCACTCCGGGGTTTACAGCCCCAACACTGTTCATTTAATATACACCAATACAAACGTAGAGCTGTTCAGGGGATAACACAAACCCTCCAGGATCCGGAGCCCCTCCTGCACAGAGAGACAGGGAGAGAGGTGATCCAATCCACCGCACTCCACTCCGGGGTTTACAGCCCCAACACTGTTCATTTAATATACACCAATACAAACGTAGAGCTGTTCAGGGGATAACACAAACCCTCCAGGATCCGGAGCCCCTCCTGCACAGAGAGACAGGGAGAGAGGTGATCCAATCCACCGCACTCCACTCCGGGGTTTACATTCCACCACAGCCCCAACACTGTTCATTTAATACACACCAATACAAACGTAGAGCTGTTCAGGGCAGACCCGGGGTCAATTACAATTACAATTACAATTACACTAAAAAGCAGCATAAGCAGCTCCCCTCATTAACATGCTTACTGTGTTTATTCTGAATAACCCGCTTGCGAGATTTAAAACAATATGTTCGTGCTAGCTCGATTCAAAGCTACATTACAATCACCATCACACAGCTGTGCCAAGGCTCAACTACAGACACAGCTGCATTGTGATTGCACTGAATTCAAACTGCAGTCACAGGTGTGCCCAGCCCTGCCCTGACCTGCCCTGACCTGCCCTGACCTGCCCAGCCCAGCCCAGCTCTGTCCCTCACAGCTCCAGTCTGTCTCGCAGCCCCCACCTCACAGCACTCCCCCACACGAGCAGTCCTCTCTCTCTCCCGGCTCTGCGCTTCCTCACAGTGACCGGTCGGAGTGTCCGGCGAGCGCTCAGCCTCTCTGTCCTGGCCGGGCTCGCTCTCCGACGGGCTGACCGCTCCCTCCTCCTCCCCCGGGACCTCCAGGCGGATTCCTTTAGCGTCCAGCTGCTGCCGAGCAAACTCTGTGAGCACAGCACACCTGAGAAGAGAAACCACACCCACTGAGCACACCTGAGAAGAGAAACCACACCCACTGAGCACACCTGAGAAGAGAAACCACACCCACTGAGCACACCTGAGAAGAGAAACCACACCCACTGAGCACACCTGAGAAATCACACCCACTGAGCACACCTGAGAAGAGAAATCACACCCACTGAGCACACCTGAGAAGAGAAACCACACCCACTGAGCACACCTGAGAAGAGAAATCACACCCACTGAGCACACCTGAGAAATCACACCCACTGAGCACACCTGAGAAGAGAAATCACACCCACTGAGCACACCTGAGAAGAGAAATCACACCCACTGAGCACACCTGAGAAGAGAAATCACACCCACTGAGCACACCTGAGAAGAGAAATCACATCCACTGAGCACACCTGAGAAGAGAAATCACACCCACTGAGCACACCTGAGAAGAGAAATCACACCCACTGAGCACACCTGAGAAGAGAAATCACACCCACTGAGCACACCTGAGAAGAGAAATCACACCCACTGAGCACACCTGAGAAGAGAAACCACACCCACTGAGCCCACCTGAGAAGAGAAATCACACCCACTGAGCCCACCTGAGAAGAGAAATCACACCCACTGAGCACACCTGAGAAGAGAAACCACACCCACTGAGCACACCTGAGAAGAGAAATCACACACACTGAGCACACCTGAGAAGAGAAATCACACCCACTGAGCACACCTGAGAAGAGAAACCACACCCACTGAGCACACCTGAGAAGAGAAATCACACCCACTGAGCACACCTGAGAAGAGAAATCACACCTGAGAAGATAAATCACACCCACTGAGCACACCTGAGAAGAGAAATCACACCCACTGAGCACACCTGAGAAGAGAAACCACACCCACTGAACACACCTGAGAAGAGAAATCACACCCACTGAGCACACCTGAGAAACCACACCCACTGAGCACACCTGAGAAGAGAAATCACACCCACTGAGCACACCTGAGAAGAGAAACCACACCCACTGAGCACACCTGAGAAGAGAAATCACACCCACTGAGCACACCTGAGAAATCACACCCACTGAGCACACCTGAGAAGAGAAATCACACCCACTGAGCCCACCTGAGGAGAAGAGAAACCACACCCACTGAGCACACCTGAGAAGAGAAATCACACCCACTGAGCACACCTGAGAAGAGAAACCACACCCACTGACACCTGAGAAGAGAAATCACACCCACTGAGCACACCTGAGAAGAGAAACCACACCCACTGAGCACACCTGAGAAGAGAAATCACACCCACTGAGCACACCTGAGAAATCACACCCACTGAGCACACCTGAGAAGAGAAATCACACCCACTGAGCACACCTGAGAAGAGAAATCACACCCACTGAGCACACCTGAGAAGAGAAATCACACCCACTGAGCACACCTGAGAAGAGAAACCACACCCACTGAGCACACCTGAGAAGAGAAATCACACCCACTGAACACACCTGAGAAGAGAAATCACACCCACTGAGCACACCTGAGAAATCACACCCACTGAGCACACCTGAGAAGAGAAATCACACCCACTGAACACACCTGAGAAGAGAAATCACACCCACTGAGCACACCTGAGAAGAGAAATCACACCCACTGAGCACACCTGAGAAATCACACCCACTGAGCACACCTGAGAAGAGAAATCACACCCACTGAGCACACCTGAGAAGAGAAATCACACCCACTGAGCACACCTGAGAAATCACACCCACTGAGCACACCTGAGAAGAGAAATCACACCCACTGAGCACACCTGAGAAATCACACCCACTGAGCCCACCTGAGGAGAAGAGAAACCACACCCACTGAGCACACCTGAGAAGAGAAATCACACCCACTGAGCACACCTGAGAAGAGAAACCACACCCACTGACACCTGAGAAGAGAAACCACACCCACTGAGCACACCTGAGAAGAGAAATCACACCCACTGAGCACACCTGAGAAGAGAAACCACACCCACTGAGCACACCTGAGAAGAGAAACCACACCCACTGAGCACACCTGAGAAATCACACCCACTGAGCACACCTGAGAAGAGAAATCACACCCACTGAGCACACCTGAGAAGAGAAATCACACCCACTGAGCACACCTGAGAAATCACACCCACTGAGCACACCTGAGAAGAGAAATCACACCCACTGAGCACACCTGAGAAATCACACCCACTGAGCACACCTGAGAAGAGAAACCACACCCACTGAGCACACCTGAGAAGAGAAACCACACCCACTGAGCACACCTGAGAAATCACACCCACTGAGCACACCTGAGAAGAGAAATCACACCCACTGAGCACACCTGAGAAGAGAAATCACACCCACTGAGCACACCTGAGAAATCACACCCACTGAGCACACCTGAGAAATCACACCCACTGAGCACACCTGAGAAGAGAAATCACACCCACTGAACACACCTGAGAAGAGAAATCGCACTGTAATTGTGTTTGTAATTTGCTGTGCTTGTGCTTCAATGGCACTGGACCAAGGCTGGAATCCACAAAGCAGCTTTCTTTTCGAAAATTCTTATCTTAGTCATCATGGAAACTTCTTAAGAATTGTGTAAGTTCATAATTTTTCTTAAATGCAATTCAAGATGATTCTTAGACATAATATTTTCTTAAACCTAAAAAAACTTACAAAGAAAATCCGCAGCTCGTTCTATCATTAGCAGCTGCGTATCACGGCTGCGATTGTGGTTCAAGACATAAGAAATGAAAATCTGAGGACTGAAAGGCGGTTGATTATTATTATTATTATTATTATTATTATTATTATTATTATTATTTGTTTATTTAGCAGACGCCTTTATCCAAGGCGACTTACAGAGACTAGGGTGTGTGAACTATGCATCAGCTGCAGAGTCACTTACAATTACGTCTCACCCGAAAGACGGAGCACAAGGAGGTGAAGTGACTTGCTCAGGGTCACACAATGAGTCAGTGGCTGAGGTGGAACCGGGGACCTCCTGGTTACAAGCCCTTTTCTTTAACCACTGGACCACACAGCCTCCTTTTGATAGAGAGAATCCCCTGGAATATCTCCAAGGTCTCGAGTTACACCTCAGATATGGTTTCACTCGGGACGGCTTCACTTTATTCAGAGACTCTACGCCTGCCCCAGCCCTGCTCCACACTCACGTCAGGTCTCTGTTGAACTCTTGCACTGGGTTGTAGAAGACCTCATTGGCGCTGGGGAAGATGATGTCAGCCTTGCCCTCGGTGATGAGGGTCTCCCCGCTCTTCAGCCCCGCTCGGGGGGCCCCCACACTCTCAGAGTCCATGGACAGGCGTCCCCGAGCTAGACTGTGGACCTCGCTGAGCAGCCGAACCCCGTCCACCAGGCTCCTTCCGCAGTGTCTCCAAGCACACAGCAGGGCGGCGCCACTGAGCATAGAGCACAGGGGCTGCACTAATGAGATTTAAAAACACACACACAACATGAAGAATAGATTAAGATACTGGGCAAAACATCTGGGACCTCCATGTGTAGCACGCTTGAGTAGAGACCGGATGGCTGTTATAGTTCTGTGATAAGTCTCCCCCGGGGCACAGCAGTGTGATCCACTCCTGGTTTCACTAGGAGTTTAATCAGACACACCCTGAGCTGGTTCCCTCATACACACAGGGGCTGATCAAGCTCATAGCAAAACCTGGAATGGGTGAAACTGCTGTGCAATAGGAGTCTTATTTCCATCGCTGTGCCAAGACCCTATCATGCTGTCTGGGTACATCTTTGTACACAATGCAACTTACTTTGCACCCCCATGACACACACACACACACACACACCCACACCCTCCCCCTAAACACTCAGAGTGCATGCATATGAAACACCCTGCACCCCCCAGACACACTCAGAGTCACACACACTCCCACACGTCCCGGAACTAAGAGACGCCGATAGTCACTGTGTTTAGCCGCCACGTTCCCGAAATCTAGTCATTCTACCGACAGGAAATAACGTGCACGCTTGTGAGAATAATCTGCATTAAAAAAAAAACAAAAAACGCAGGAGCAGCAGCACCCCGAACATGCTCTCCCGTCGCATATGCATTTAAGAACTGCAATACAGACTAGTACACTGTGATACCTGGCTGTGCTCTGCACCGACTGTTCCGATAACGCCTGTGCGGCGAAACGTGTAACTGGGTCTCCGTCTCTCTCTCTCTCCTCGTGTTTTTTCTCTCTCCGACGCTTTTTATTAAAGCTCTCGGTTTTCTTGACACTGTCTCGCCGCTGCTGCTTTCTCGCTCAGCCCGTCCGACACGGGCGCTGACATATTTTTGCACAGTTACGGAAGCCCGGAGGAGTGCAGCACGTGTTCGCGAAAAGGCGATCGGAAAATCGCTGTCGGTGATAAAAGTTCATATTAATCGAGTCGTTGAGCAAACACCGGGTGTGTTTTGGGTTGGAACAACAAAATACTTACTCTGAATTGATTGGAAAAAAATAATTAATCAATTTATATCAAGGTGCTTTCTTTTTAAGAATGAATATTGTCATTTTAATATCATACACGGTGGTTGCAACTGTGCACAACACTGGAATGGACGAGCCCCTCGAACACGCATTTTCTATTACAAAACACATCTGCCCTGTTGATAGTTTCCAGATATTTAATATCATTTTTATTGGGATCGTTTTGACCAGGCTGGGAGTTTATGTGCAGGACCTTCCTGCAATTCAATATTATATGAAACATAAAAAAAGGGCGATTTGAAATGGCAAGTTAAATTAAATATACTCTATATGTTTCTGCTAAAAAAAAAACAACTTCCCAACGCGCCGGTGTGTTTGACAGACCTGCGAGGGTGTTTGAAATCAAAGAGTGGATGTGCTTATATTGTAATGCCAAGGCAACGACCCTCCCTTATGGGCAGTAGTGTGGAGTAGTGGTCAGGGCTCTGGACTCTTGACCGGAGGGTTGTGGGTTCAATCCCAGGTGGGGGACACTGCTGCTGTACCCTTGAGCAAGGTACTTTACCTAGATTGCTCCAGTAAAAACCCAACTGTATAAATGGGGAATTGTATGTAAAAATAATGTGATATCTTGTAACAATTGTAAGTCGCCCTGGATGAGGGCGTCTGCTAAGAAATAAATAATAATAATAATAATAATATCCCTGTTTACATCTGTGCAGGTGTTTGTGATGTCATCGCTGATGATGTCACGATCTGCCACTCCTCGCGTTTTTAAACCTTCAGCCACGCAGGTCTCGAGTCTGTTCATCCGTGGATGGTCCTTCAGTGTTCTGTATTGTGCGTTATCTCGCTTCTTATCTTCTAAAGCCACACCTTTGAGATGGTGCATGTTATGTTTATTTTGTACTGAGCTGTCGTTTTACTCTTTTTATTTATTTATTATTTATTTTAATTTCTTGTTTGAGAGGTGATTCTGTATTCGTGTATATAATGCCCTTACCTGTCTCGCCTACATGTTTTCAAAGCTGCACACTGGGGTCTGCTCCTGCTTTAGAGACAGCCCTGAGATCATACACACAGACACGGGCATATAAACTAGTTTAATTGACAACATACAACCGTCTTTGGGTACAAAAAAAAAGGCACACGCGGTCCTTCCTTTTGTAGAAACACAAAGGCGACTTCTCAATAAAAGTGCCATCTCTGTGTGCGCTGATAAAGGTAACGTCGCTGTCGGCTGCTGATCCCGGTCTGTGTGATCGGTGACTCTGCGCTCCGCACCCACGGAGGGGGGGGGGGGGGGGGGGGGAATGCGTTTGCCCCCCCCCCTCGATGACTCGGCGCTCGGTGGCCCGCCTGGATCACAATGAATGGCTGCCTGTGGCTGTAGCGAGAGACTGAGAAGAGGGAGAGAGAGAGAGAAGCGCGACTCCTCCATTGAAACACTTTCTCATCGCTTACGGCAAAGGGGGTGAGTGTTTGTCCTGCCGGTGCGCCGCTTTCTATCGGGGCGGGGGGGGCTGCAGAGTCCGGGGGGCTCGGCGTGGGGGGGGGGGGGGGGGTTCTAGAACGGAACCGCGGCTGGACCGAAGCGAGCCGGGGGGGGGGGGGGGTTCCTTCAGGGCTTATTGTATTTGGGAAGGTGTGTGATGATGGTGGCGGCGGGGGGATGGGCTCTCGCAGGAACGGCACCAGCAAAACTTTACCCACTTCAAACTGGCTGCAGACTGGAGTCGATGGACAAGGCCGGCGACCGTGCAGCCTCCCGATCAACTTTTAAAAACCGTGAACTTAAATAAATAAACAACTAGACACGGTTAACGCAAAGCTGGACGGGGAGGCGTTTTTGGGGATTTGGAAGCTGCCGGTGATGTTTTTGTTTATAATAAACCGCGACCGACAAGTGGTTTAAAAGCTGCCCTGTCTGTTGTGCCTTTCCTCCCGTCTGGCTGAGATGCGACCCCGTTTTTAATACTGCTGGTCAGCGCGGCTTGACCTGTTGCTGCGGTCCGGTATGCGGAGGGATGCACAAGTACACCGAAACCCGCCCCTTGCAGTATCATAATAATAATAACAACAACAATAATAATAATAATGTATCTCAAAATAACGGAATTTGCGGTAACACCGATAAGCCGTCAAGACAAGCTAGTGTTATTATTTATTCCCCAATTATCTAGCGTTTTCCTCCGGTGTTTATTTAATAATAATAATAATAATAATAATAATAATAATAAAGTCAGTTGGTTTCTGAGCAGACCGCATCCTGCCTCCCTAGGCCCGAGGATGCTGCACACGGAACTCAAGACCCGGCCGAGTCCGAGTCAAGCCGGCAGAAATATCCGGGCAGCGAGGCCCGTTTTTATACTTTTTAAAGATTGTATTTCTGGAGTCGTACGGCTCCGAGCCTGGCTGGCGAGCCTCCTCCCCCCGTGGCAGTCGTGATTTGTCAACAGCCGCCCCGTCTCGGCCCCAGTGCCAGCTGGCTAGCCTGGCGGGCACGGAGTGCCGTAGCGGCGGCGTGGTGCAGCGAGGCGAGTCCGTCTGTCTGGCGGTGGGGTGTGTGGCTGCTTCACAAAAGGACAACACTTATCCAGTCCAGGCTTAATTTACTGTGCTTATTTGTAAACATTTTATCCGTTCTTAAACGCTAAGTATAAGCCCACGTAACAGTTCTGCTGTTGGTTAAAAAAAACAAAACAAAACATTCTTCTTACGTATTAAAATATTTATTATTATAAAATAATTATAATAAACGTTAATGTAGCGAAAGTAAACTGTGTAAGAGTAATAGAAACACCACAAACTCAGTGAGGAAACTGTGACAATACAGTAACCAACTTCCTGTCGATAACGCTTTGATACTAAGAATTTTATAATTAAAAAAAAAAAAAAAAAATTAAATAAAATGCGCCAGTACTTTGTTGGCGCCCTGTGAGAGAGCTGCTTGGCTGGTCTGTGTAGAAGTAATGGTTACCCTGCATGAATGTACAGCAGGGGTGGCATTAAGACTCCTATTGCATAGCAGCTAACCTCATGCCAGGTTTTACTATGAGCTTGACCAGCCCCAGTGTGTCTAGGGAACACGCTCAGGTGTGTCTGATTAAACTCCTAGCAAAACCAGAAATGGATCAAACAGCTATGCAGTGGGAGTCCTTATTTCTATCCCTGGCCGAACTACACACCTGAGCTTGTTACCTGTACACACTGTGGCTAATCAAGCTGGTTTTAAAACCTGAGTTGTATGTGTTTGGCGTCGTCTGTGCTGTGAAAGATCCTTATCTAGAGTACAGGTCTTGTTCATTTTCTCGCATTGCTGCAGAGTTTCACGCATCGCATCGCTTCTGGGGTGCAGCAGCGTCACGCTGGATACAAGTAAAAAAATTTAAAAAATCCTGCTTCTTAAATTACAGCCGGGCTTGTGAATGACCTTCACAATCCTACACCTCTGCAAAAAAAATCCTAAACCCTAAAACTGCAGGATACCTGCTCCCTGCTCTCAGTACTGACTCCCCTCCTCCTCTCTCCCAGACAGCGTGGTGCCAGTGGAAGCACCATGTCTCAGACGCTGCAGATGGAGATTCCTAACTTCGGCAACAACATCCTGGAGTGCCTGAACGAGCAGCGGCTGCAGGGGCTGTACTGCGACGTGTCCGTGGTGGTCAAGGGCCACGCCTTCAAGGCCCACCGCGCCGTGCTGGCGGCCAGCAGCTCCTACTTCAGAGACCTCTTCAACAGCGGCAGCAAGAGCAGCGTGGTGGAGCTGCCGTCGGCCGTGCAGCCCCAGAGCTTCCAGCAGATCCTGTCCTTCTGCTACACGGGGCGGCTCAGCATGAACGTGGGGGAGCAGTTCCTGCTCATGTACACCGCGGGCTTCCTGCAGATCCAGCAGATCATGGAGAAGGGCACCGAGTTCTTCCTCAAGGTCAGCTCTCCCAGCTGCGACTCCCAGGGGCTCCACGCCGAGGAGACCGGCCCTTCCTCGGAGCCCCAGAGCCCCGTCGCCCAGACCGGCCGCCCCCCGTCCTGCCACACCCCGCTCGCCCTGGCCTCCCGCGTCAAGACGGAGCAGCAGGACGGCTCCTCCGACTCAGTGGTGTGCGCCCCCGTCGCCAAGCGCCTCTGGGAGGGGGGCAGCCGGGACTCGGGGGCTTCCGGGGGGGGCACGAGGAAGGCGGCTCGCTTCTCTCAGGAAGCCGGCCGGGCGGGAGTCGGATCGGGAGGGGGGCAGAACAACAGCAACAACGGCGGCAACAGCCATGGCAGCGCGTCCGAGAGGACCAGCCCCGGCACATCCAGTGCCTACACCAGCGACTCGCCAAACTCCTACCATGACGAGGACGAGGAGGAGGAGCCTGGAGAGGAGAGCACCGAGGAGCAGTACAGGCAGATCTGCAACATGTACACCATGTACAGCATGCTGAATGTGGGGCCCGCAGGTGAGAGGGGAGGGGAGGGGAGGGGAGCAGTACAGGCAGATCTGCAACATGTACACCATGTACAGCATGCTGAATGTGGGGCCCGCAGGTGAGAGGGGAGGGGAGGGGAGGGGAGCAGTACAGGCAGATCTGCAACATGTACACCATGTACAGCATGCTGAATGTGGGGCCCGCAGGTGAGAGGGGAGGGGAGGGGAGGGGAGGGGAGCAGTACAGGCAGATCTGCAACATGTACACCATGTACAGCATGCTGAATGTGGGGCCTGCAGGTGAGAGGGGAGGGGAGGGGAGGGGAGCAGTACAGGCAGATCTGCAACATGTACACCATGTACAGCATGCTGAATGTGGGGCCCGCAGGTGAGAGGGGAGGGGAGGGGAGGGGAGGGGAGCAGTACAGGTAGATCTGCAACATGTACACCATGTACAGCATGCTGAATGTGGGGCCTGCTGGTGAGAGGGGAGGGGAGGGGAGGGGAGCAGTACAGGCAGATCTGCAACATGTACACCATGTACAGCATGCTGAATGTGGGGCCTGCTGGTGAGAGGGGAGGGGAGGGGAGGGGAGCAGTACAGGCAGATCTGCAACATGTACACCATGTACAGCATGCTGAATGTGGGGCCTGCTGGTGAGAGGGGAGGGGAGGGGAGGGGAGCAGTACAGGCAGATCTGCAACATGTACACCATGTACAGCATGCTGAATGTGGGGCCTGCTGGTGAGAGGGGAGGGGAGGGGAGGGGAGCAGTACAGGCAGATCTGCAACATGTACACCATGTACAGCATGCTGAATGTGGGGCCTGCTGGTGAGAGGGGAGGGGAGGGGAGGGGAGGGGAGCAGTACAGGCAGATCTGCAACATGTACACCATGTACAGCATGCTGAATGTGGGGCCTGCTGGTGAGAGGGGAGGGGAGGGGAGGGGAGCAGTACAGGCAGATCTGCAACATGTACACCATGTACAGCATGCTGAATGTGGGGCCCGCAGGTGAGAGGGGAGGGGAGCAGTACAGGCAGATCTGCAACATGTACACCATGTACAGCATGCTGAATGTGGGGCCCGCAGGTGAGAGGGGAGGGGAGGGGAGGGGAGCAGTACAGGCAGATCTGCAACAGAGAGGGGGGAAAGAGAGGAGAGGGAGAGGGAGAGGAGAGTTATTGCCTCATATGAGGCTGTCATGCATTTGTGTCTTCCATAAGTTCCCAGATAGATAGATAGATCTATAGAAAGACTAGGAGAGTTTTTGTCGCCGGGCATGAAAGGGTTAACCTGTTGTCTCTCTCTCTCTCTCTCTCTCTCTCCGTGGTGTGCAGCGGGCGAGCGGGTGGACGCCCTGCCTGATCACATGACCTCGGACACTCGGAGCAGGATGCGGGTTCGACAGGACCTGGCCTCGCTGCCCGCCGAGCTCATCACGCAGATCGGGAACCGCTGTCACCCCAAACTGTACGAGGAGGGGGACCCCGCGGAGAAGCTGGAGCTCGTCACCGGTAATTCCAGTCAGTCACGCTCGCGCTGTGTGCTGAAATTACAATTCGATTTGCATCCCCTCTAGAAGGAGCTCCTGGTGCTTCATGCAGTCGAGTGAACGCTGCTCAGACCATGTCCCGTTAACATATTGAATCACACACAACCGCCTGGTAGTTTCGCAGATGCTTTTGACATTTTGGAAATCTAACATGAAATACTGCTGTAGTGCTGCGATGGCTTCCGGTAGTCTGCTGCGATATCGTTTTGTCGTTTTCTTTGATTACATGAAGTTCAGTAAGAGATCGCGGTTACGTTCCTGTAGTGTGTGTGTGTGTGCGTGTGTGTGCGTGCGTGTGCGTGTGTGTGTGTGTGTGTGTGTGTGTGTGTGTGTGATGTCCTGGGATTGTCTGTGATGTGAAATGTTTGGCTGCACGTGTAGATTGTGGATAGAGTGTCTTCTGGTGATTCGGACCGCCCTGGCGCTGTTAACTCTTTGTGTCCCGCGCAGGTACCAGCGTGTTCATCACCCGCGCTCAGCTGATGAACTGCCACGTGAGTGCAGGGACACGACACAAAGTGCTGCTGAGGAGACTGCTGGCCTCCTTCTTCGACAGGTGAGACGCCACACTGATCCTGCAGACTGCACAGAGACCCAGAGAGCGGTCCTGCAGACTGCACAGAGACCCAGAGCGCGGTCCTGCAGACTGCACAGAGACCCAGAGCGCGGTCCTGCAGACTGCACAGAGACCCAGAGCGCGGTCCTGCAGACTGCACAGAGACCCAGAGCGCGGTCCTGCAGACTGCACAGAGACCCAGAGCGCGGTCCTGCAGACTGCACAGAGACCCAGAGCGCGGTCCTGCAGACTGCACAGAGACCCAGAGCGCGGTCCTGCAGACTGCACAGAGACCCAGAGCGCGGTCCTGCAGACTGCACAGAGACCCAGAGCGCGGTCCTGCAGACTGCACAGAGACCCAGAGCGCGGTCCTGCAGACTGCACAGAGACCCAGAGCGCGGTCCTGCAGACTGCACAGAGACCCAGAGCGCGGTCCTGCAGACTGCACAGAGACCCAGAGTGCGGTCCTGCAGACTGCACCTCAACACACACACACACACACACACACAGACCCAGAGACAGGTCCTATAGACTGCACAGCAACACAGAGACAGGTCTGCTTCGGTCCGGTCCTGTGTGTTGGGTGTGCTCTGCTCCGGTCCTGTGTGTTGGGTGTGCTCTGCTCCGGTCCTGTGGGTTGGGTGTGCTCTGCTCCGGTCCTGTGGGTTGGGTGTGCTCTGCTCCGGTCCTGTGGGTTGGGTGTGCTCTGCTCCGGTCCTGTGGGTTGGGTGTGCTCTGCTCCGGTCCTGTGGGTTGGGTGTGCTCTGCTCCGGTCCTGTGGGTTGGGTGTGCTCTGCTCCGGTCCTGTGGGTTGGGTGTGCTCTGCTCCGGTCCTGTGGGTTGGGTGTGCTCTGCTCCGGTCCTGTGGGTTGGGTGTGCTCTGCTCCGGTCCTGTGGGTTGGGTGTGCTCTGCTCCGGTCCTGTGGGTTGGGTGTGCTCTGCTCCGGTCCTGTGGGTTGGGTGTGCTCTGCTCCGGTCCTGTGGGTTGGTGGTGTGCCATGCTCCGGTCCTGTGGGTTGGGTGTGCTCTGCTCCGGTCCTGTGGGTTGGGTGTGCTCTGCTCCGGTCCTGTGGGTTGGGTGTGCTCTGCTCCGGTCCTGTGGGTTGGGTGTGCTCTGCTCCGGTCCTGTGGGTTGGGTGTGCTCTGCTCCGGTCCTGTGGGTTGGGTGTGCTCTGCTCCGTCCGGTCCTGTGGGTTGGGTGTGCTCTGCTCCGTCCGGTCCTGTGGGTTGGGTGTGCTCTGCTCCGGTCCTGTGGGTTGGGTGTGCTCTGCTCCGGTCCTGTGGGTTGGGTGTGCTCTCCTCCGGTCCTGTGTGTTGGGTGTGCTCTCCTCCGGTCCTGTGGGTTGGGTGTGCTCTGCTCCGGTCCTGTGGGTTGGGTGTGCTCTGCTCCCCTCTGCTCCGGTCCTGTGGGTTGGGTGTGTGCTCTGCTCCGGTCCTGTGGGTTGGGTGTGTGCTCTGCTCCGGTCCTGTGGGTTGGGTGTGTGCTCTGCTCCGGTCCTGTGGGTTGGGTGTGCTCTGCTCCGGTCCTGTGGGTTGGGTGTGCTCTGCTCCGGTCCTGTGGGTTGGGTGTGCTCTCCTCCGGTCCTGTGGGTTGGGTGTGCTCTCCTCCGGTCCTGTGGGTTGGGTGTGCTCGGCTCCGGTCCTGTGGGTTGGGTGTGCTCTGCTCCCCTCTGCTCCGGTCCTGTGGGTTGGGTGTGCTCTGCTCCGGTCCTGTGGGTTGGGTGTGCTCTGCTCCGGTCCTGTGGGTTGGGTGTGCTCTGCTCCGGTCCTGTGGGTTGGGTGTGCTCTGCTCCGGTCCTGTGGGTTGGGTGTGCTCGGCTCCGGTCCTGTGGGTTGGGTGTGCTCTGCTCCGGTCCTGTGGGTTGGGTGTGCTCGGCTCCGGTCCTGTGGGTTGGGTGTGCTCGGCTCCGGTCCTGTGGGTTGGGTGTGCTCTGCTCCGGTCCTGTGGGTTGGGTGTGCTCTGCTCCGGTCCTGTGGGTTGGGTGTGCTCTGCTCCGGTCCTGTGGGTTGGGTGTGCTCTGCTCCGGTCCTGTGGGTTGGGTGTGCTCTGCTCCGGTCCTGTGGGTTGGGTGTGCTCTGCTCCGGTCCTGTGGGTTGGGTGTGCTCTGCTCTCCTCTGCTCCGGTCCTGTCTGAATCCCGTGTTTATTTCTCCCTCAGGAACACTCTGGCAAACAGCTGTGGCACAGGAATCCGCTCCTCCACCAACGACCCGAGCAGGAAGCCGCTGGACAGCCGCGTGCTGCACGCCGTCAAGTGTGAGTCACGCTCCAGAGAGCCTCCCTCCCGCGGGGAGAGGAATCGCACTCCCACTGCACAGCAGTGTCACCCGTTCCAGGTTTCACTAGCAGCCCCAGCGCGTGTGTGCGTGTGCGTGTGTGTCTGATTAAACTCACAGTGAAACCAGGAATGGGTCAGACTGCTGTGCTGTACTAGAGAACTTTTTAAAAAAATTTTCAAACAAAATGGGGGAGGTCACCGAAAGTGGTTTAAAAAAACAAGAATAACGACGGAATGACAAATCAATGTGTAATTGAACTGCGCTCGATCAATTACAATTATGCAGGTGTGCCAACATTCAACTACAATTACAATTACAGTGACATTGAAATTAGTCTCACGCTCTCACTCTCTCTCCCTCACCCCTCTCCCTCTCCTCTCTCTCCCTCTCCCTCTCTCCCCCTCCCTCTGTCCCTCTCCCTCTTTCCCCCTCTCTCCTCTCTCCCCCTCTCTCCTCCCCCTCTCTCCTCACCCCCTCCCTCTCTCTCTCTCTCTCTCTCTCTCTCTCTCTCCTCACCCCCTCTCTCTCTCCTCACCCCCTCCCTCTCTCTCCCTCTCCTCTCTCACCCCCCTCTCTCTCACCCCCCTCTCTCTCTCTTTCTCTCCCTCCCCCTCCTCACCCCCTCTCTCTCTCTCTCTCTCTCCCCCTCTCCTCTCCCTCTCTCTCTCTCTCTCCCTCTCCTCTCTCACCCCCCTCTCTCACCCTCTCTCTCTCTCTTTCTCTCCCTCCCCCTCTCTCTCTCTCTCTCTCTCTCTCTCTCTCCCCCCCTCTCCTCTCCCCCTCTCTCTCTCTCTCTCTCTCAGTTTACTGTCAGAACTTCGCTCCGAGCTTCAAGGAGAGCGAGATGAACGCGATCGCGGCCGACATGTGCACCAACGCGCGGCGCGTCGTCCGCAAGAGCTGGATCCCCAAACTCAAGCTGCTGATGGCCGAGGGGGAGCAGTACCCCACCTTCCTGCCCGACACCGCCAAGATGGAGGCCGAGGTGCTGGCGCAGGCTGAGCACGGGTTCGAAAGCAGCAGCAGCCACGACGCGGACGCAGCCTCGGCTGGGGAGGGGCTCCAGTGAGAGGGGGGAGGGAGGGAGGGAGCAGCGCTTACTTTATTAAGTGATGATGATAACACCCTGCCCCCCCCGCCCCCCAGCACACACACACACACACGTGCGTGCGGGCGTGAGTCACCTTCATTTCAGCTTCCTCCTCAAACCAACAGTCTGGACCCCCCAGCACACACACACACTGCCCCCTAGTGCACTGGAGGCTCAGCTGAGCCCAGCAGCAGGTGTGTGTGTGTGTGTGTGTGAGGGGTTGGTTATAGAGATGAATCTGCCCTTTTCAATGCAGCCCCCTCCCCCCCTTCAGTGTTCTTCCTGAACCGAAGGGGACCCCAGCCTGACCCCCACGCGCCCGGGGGACGCTGCACCGCGCTGTGAGAAACACTTTTTTGATTTTTGAATGTAGTGGTTGTTAGGACTGGGTTATAGACCCAGCCTGATAGTCGTGTTGAAAGGCCAACACTATTTTAATAGCAGAGCTGCCTGGCTCAACCCATTCCTCTCCCTGTGGTCCTGGAAGCACACCTGGGGCAGTTACAGTAAGGCTTCAATTACAGTAAGGCTTCAATTACAATTACGCTATAGTAATTCCAATTGCACTAAAACGTCACAAGCAGCTGCCCACTGTGTGTGTTCTGTACAAGATTATCGATGGAGCGACAGGTCAATGCAGAACTGAACTGCGCTCGATCAGTGACCTGGTGCAATTAGAATCTCGCAGGTGTGCCGAGCTCGACTGCAGTGAATTCTGAATTGCACCCAGGTGTGCTGTCCGTCTGTCTGTGTGTCTGTGTGTCCCGCTGTCTGCCTGTCTGTCTGTCTGTCTGCATTGGCAGGGCTGGATTGATCTCTGTGTTGAGGAGTTGGTTCCTCAGACTGAACTCAAGCTGACACAGTTTTTAGTATTTTAGATTTTGTTGTTGGTTTTTTTTTTTTTGGTTTTTATGTTCGATTTTTCTTTTAAACTGTCTGTGTGAAGAAAGGTGCGGAAGAAGATTGAAAAACTAACATTTTTTTAAATACTATTATAGAGAGATTGTTTTAAAAAAAAAAAAAAATAATAATTTCAAGGTGGAGTTTGATGTGAAGGCGAATTCCCATTATAGTTCCCCCTCCCACGCACACACAGAGAGATTTGGAAAGTCTTTTAAGAGTTTTAACAGGCAGGTCCCTCCCCTCTGGGATGGGAATGAGACTCCCGCTGCACAGCAGTGTGATCCGTTCCTGGTTTCACTGCGAGCCCAGTCAGACACACCTGAGCTCGTTACCTGTACACGCTGTGGCGGATCAAGCTGGCAGTAAATCCAGGACTGGGGTGACGCTGCTGTGCAATAGGAGTCTTATTCCCGTCCCTGACGCGGGTCAAACAGCTTCTCTTCCAATCCGACCCCAAAGAAACTCAAATCCAAACCCCGGACCGCGCAGCCGGGCTCAGCAGATAAAGAGGAGTCTCTCCGCAGCGATGAGATCACTGTGCTCAAAGTGCTGAGGCTGGGGGTGACTGGCGGGTTTAAGAAGCCAGCGAGCCGGCCAGCGCCTGATTGAAATGGGGTTCCATTTCCAGGAGGGGAGACGGCCTGTCTCTGGATTGTCCGGGGGTCGTGCGTTCGAGGGGCGTCTTCAGAGCGCTTTTTAAATTCCGGGCTTTCCATGGGGAGTGTGTGTTTTTATTCGCATTCGTTTTAGAATCCTGTATTTTTTTTTTTTAGAGAAAGGGAACATGCTTGCTGTTTGCTTGAGAATACTGAGGCGCTTGTCCTTCGGGACGCTCCATATAATGAACGGGCTGTAGTGAATCCCCCACGTCGAATCTCGCACCCCCCTCGAGGAGGGACGCGCTGCTCTCAAAGTCTTTCTGCGCGCTTTGCTGCTCTGTCGCATTCGTTTATTTGATTAGGTTTAGGTTTCCTGAGTAGAGTTTTGATTCGGGGTTCCCTATGTGCGCTCCCCTCTCCCCTTTGTATCTGTCTGGAGACGGGGCTCCCTGTGCGTGACGGGACAGGGGGGGCTCCCTGTGTGTGACGGGATGAGGGGGCTCCCCTCTCCCCTGTGTGTGACGGGACGGGGGGGCTCCCTGTGCGTGACGGGACGGGGGGGCTCCCCTCTCCCCTGTGTGTGACGGGACGGGGGGGCTCCCTGTGTGTGACGGGACAGGGAGGCTCCCTGTGTGTGACGGGACGGGGCGGGACGGGCTGCCTGTGTTCTGTCTGGCAGAGATTAGCTAGCATAGCTAAGCTGTGTCCTTGACTTAATAAATGTAGCGGTTTCTTTAATACTGAGAGGCCTGCGTTTAGTAATATAGGTAAAAATGCAATTTCTGTGACTGGCGATCCCTCCCACACGTAACGCTTCAGAATGAGGGGGGGCGGTCGCGATGGCTGTGCCAGAACTCCCTACTGGAACTCGGAGTCGCTTTTAACAAGGATTTCAATCGGCAGCCTTTCAATAAATCCATTCGCTACCACGCCAGCCTCAAAACAAGCAGCGTGTCCTTCCCTCACCTTTACGATTTGGGTGTGTGTTTATTTTTTTTAAGAACGGCAGTAAGAATGTCGCCGCCCTGGAGGAGAGGAAGATTTTCTCCCAATCGGCTTTTAAAACCCTCAAGTTAATCGCAAATTGATTTATTGAATACCTGCATTTTTTTTTTTTTTTTTTCTAAATACTTCTTCAAGGCAATCCCTCCAGTCCCTGTCCGAGACGGCGTGGTGATTGTTGGTATGTTGAGCACCTTTTCTGAATGGCTTTCCTGTTCAGGCTCTGCGCTTCAGGAGTTGGATTCAGTTGCAGTGGAAGCAGAGCTGTTTTTGTAGGAGGCGTTCCTGATGTAAATAGTGGCCAGACTGTTTCACAGATCTCCGTGTTGGGAAGATACCTGTGGTTTGGTTGTAGGAGTTTTTCTTTGTTTGTTTGGTTTTTTCAACATGTAAATATTTAAGTCGCTCTGAAAGTGAGACCCCACAAACACGAGGGGTTCAGAGACACTGCGTACCCCAGAGAAAGAGAAAGAGAAAGTGCTGGAGCGAGAGGCAGGCTGTGTGTGTCTCAGGGGGCTCCTCTGAAAGTGCTGGAGCGAGAGGCAGGCTGTGTGTGTCTCAGGGGGCTCCTCTGAAAGTGCTAGAGCGAGAGGCAGGCTGTGTGTGTCTCGGGGGCTCCTCTGAAAGTGCTGGAGTGAGAGGCAGGCTGTGTGTGTCTCGGGGGCTCCTCTGAAAGTGCTGGAGCGAGAGGCAGGCTGTGTGTGTCTCGGGGGCTCCTCTGAAAGTGCTGGAGCGAGAGGCAGGCTGTGTGTGTCTCGAGGGCTCCTCTGAAAGTGCTAGAGCGAGAGGCAGGCTGTGTCTCAGGGGGCTCCTCTGAAAGTGCTGGATTAAGAGGCAGGCTGTGTGTGTCTCGGGGGCTCCTCTGAAAGTGCTGGAGCGAGAGGCAGGCTGTGTGTGTCTCGGGGGCTCCTCTGAAAGTGCTGGAGCGAGAGGCAGGCTGTGTGTGTCTCAGGGGGGCTCCTCTGAAAGTGCTGGATTGAGAGGCAGGCTGTGTGTGTCTCGGGGGCTCCTCTGAAAGTGCTGGATTGAGAGGCAGGCTGTGTGTTTAGTTGCCTTACTTGTAAATCAATGTCCACTAGACGTGTGACTCCTTTGTATCTGCGCTCTCTCTCTCTCTCTCTTTCTCTCTCTCTCTCTCTCTCTCTCTCTCTCTCTCTCTCTCTCTCTCTCTCTCTCTCATATATATATACATACTCTATATACTCTCTATATTAGTCTGTAAACGCTGTGATCCTCAGAACACACAGACCGTGATGTTGCCTCCAGTCTGCTCCAGTGGTGCTTGTGAGCGATCGCTGTGATTCACACACAGGGGGCGCTCTGAGCGCATGTAGTTAATGTGACTGTTTTTTGTACAGAAGTTCTGTAGCGTTAGGAGTTTACAATACCGTTACTACTACTACTAACAATACCTAGAATACAAGAGAGTAGGTCAGTACTTCCCAAGTCTTTGTAAATTGAATTGTTAGATAATAGATGGAAAAGAAGAGTTCTGATATTTTTGCATCGGTGTGTTTTTTTGGATGTTTAACTGCTGTTGGTGGCCTTTGGGATGGAGGGAGGGAGGGGCTGAGTGGGGTGCAGTGAGTGGAGGGAGGGAGGGGGCTCGGTTTGGGGTGCAGCAGTGGAGGGAGGGAGGGGGCTAGGTTTGGGGTGCAGCTCCGTGTGTGCAGAGGGAGGGCTGAGCTGCACAGTCAGTTATAGACTATAGGGTGCACCTTGACTTCAGCCTCTCGTTACCCTTGTTGCTGTTGTGTTTTCTTTGTGTTCATGTTTGTTGTGTGTCGAGGAGGTGGCTGCTCCTCCTCCTCCTCACACTCGGAGACGCACCTTCGAGTTTCGGCCGCGGTGCTGCTGCGGCTCCCAGAGCGATTGTGATTGTTTATTACACCCCTCCTCCCCGGGCAGGCTCTGGTGGAAGGAGGGGGTTTGGGATTGTTACCCCCGTCCCGTCCCGTCCCGTGTGTAATACAGTGCTTTCCTCCTCCTGTGGCTTCATCACCATGATCAGATCGGGGGAGTTTTATTCACTTTTTTATTTTTTATTTTTATATATCGTTTTGGGGAGGGGGAGGCTTCCCTGGTTTGTAAAGAAGATGGGGCAGTGCTGCACCGGTCTGGACCCCCTCCCTCCTCCTCCCCTCCCCTCCCCTCCTCCTCCCCTCCCCTCCCTTGGCAATGCGCTCTGTGATATGCTGTATGTTCCTGTGCTGAAATTCGGTGTATTTTGCAGCCGGCACCTGTAGACTTTTTATCCAGATTCTTACTCCTATTCACTGACTTGCAGTCCGAGCGTTACCAGAAACAAAGAGGCGGGGGGGGGGGGGGGGGGCAGAGGTATAATAACACAGCTGTAACACCCCCCCCCCCCCCCCCCCCCCACCACCCCACCCCACCCCAGCCCCACCCCACCCCACCCCAGCCTCTGCTCCTTCTCTCTCTCTGCTGAGGTCTGGGTTACTGACCCCCCCCCCCCCCCCCCATTCCCAGTTCCAGACCCCCCCCATTCCCAGTATCACAGACCCCCCCCATTCCAGTACCAGACCCCCCATTCCCAGTACCACAGACCCCCCATTCCCACTATCACAGACCCCCCTCCCATTCCCAGTATCAGACCCCCCCATTCCCAGTATCAGACCCCCCCATTCCCAGTATCAGACCCCCCATTCCCAGTATCACAGACCCCCCCATTCCAGTACCAGACCCCCCATTCCCAGTATCAGTGACCCCCCCATTCCCAGTACCACAGACCCCCCCATTCCCAGTATCACAGACCCCCCCCCCCCGTTCCCAGTATCACAGACCCCCCCATTCCCAGTATCACAGACCCCCCCATTCCAGTACCAGACCCCCCATTCCCAGTACCACAGACCCCCCATTCCCACTATCACAGACCCCCCCCCCCATTCCCAGTATCAGACCCCCCCATTCCCAGTATCAGACCCCCCCATTCCCAGTATCACAGACCCCCCCATTCCAGTACCAGACCCCCCATTCCCAGTACCACAGACCCCCCCATTCCCAGTATCAGTGACCCCCCATTCCCAGTACCACAGACCCCCCCATTCCCAGTATCACAGACCCCCCCCCCCCGTTCCCAGTATCACAGACCCCGGCTCTGTTCCTCATGGCTTGCACACGAGTCCAGCGCTTGCAATCGCTCGGAGCGTTTCACTTGTTCATGTTTCTCTCTAGTTCTGCTGCTGGAACACTTTTTCAATTGGATTTTGGGACGGGGGGGGGGGGGGGGTCCTTGCACCTTTCCGATTCGAGCCGTTCATTTCAAATCAAGGGATCTGAATAAGAGAACTCATTTCTTATTTAGCTGGGTAATGAGAGGGGAGGGAGGGAGGGAGAGGATATTGCTCACGCGGGCCTCTCTTGTTCTGGTATGTTTGCTGTTAGCAGAGCGTTTTCACTCTATATATATATATATACACACACACATATAGATCTCTATATATATATATAGATAGTGTCTGTTCTTCCTAGAAGCAGTAATCCAGTTTGGTTGTTAGTTGCGTCCTCACAGCATGAGGTTAATACCCCAGGTTTGCTTCAGTCCAATGCAATCGCGTCTCCTGCTGTCAAACACGCCGCTGTGACCCCAGTGTTTATTCTGTGTTCAAAGTGCCAATAACTTTGTGAATTCCTAACTGTGACCCAATAATAAAGATGATAAGAATTGCACATTAACTACTGTATAAAATTTAAAACAAAATTAAAAATCTGAATATCTTAATAAAAGTTTGTAACAAAAATGAAAAAAAAAATTGTGTTTTTGTTTTTCGATTTTGTGAGCAGGAGTGTACGGGCTGGCTCGACGGACGAGGGCAGACTGGGTCAGGTCAGTGCCTGTGTTTCAGTTCCATTTCCAATCCCTTCGAAGGGGTGAGATTTTAGACACATAATCAGTAACTGAGATTGTCAAATGAACGCAGCTGAACAAACAGCAGCTTCGATGGAATTTGCAATTTCCATCTTCCATCAATGGCGAGTTGGAATTGATTTTATAAAGGAACTGGAATGGATTTTGACCCCAACACTAAGTATTGGTATCTCAAGCAGTCTGGTGCAGCTGGCCTCTTGTGAAGTCTCTGTGTCTGGGGAGTTCGCTGGAGGACCTTGTGCTGGAGTAAACAAATCAATTTCAAGAATCACAGTACAAGTAATAATACAATTAAGAGCAAGATAAATACAATGACTGTGCAAGAAACCACAGAACTCCGTTTGTAAAAAGCATGTGTTTGTTTATTAATGAGTGTTCAGGGGTCTGAATGCAGTTACAGTACATACATACATACATATATATTAGATAAAAAAAACAGGTTATTTTACATCTCAAAAATCGTAAATATATAGTTAGTTTTTTGATGTAGGGCAGGCTGACTCCCAAGCATGATCTCTGAGGGAGGAGACCTCCGCACCGCACGTGGATCTCTGGCTCACGGACCGTCTCTCTCGCTCCTGAACTTCTCTATAGACACTGCGGCGTTCACCGTCTCCTCGCGAGATCAGATCTTTAGCTCACGAGACTGCAGACGTTTACAGAGAATAACCAAAACACTTTTCCCTGTCGCTGTGCTGTTACGCAGGTGATTCGAAAAGAATTCGAGAGAGCCCCTCCGAGCCGTACCTGTGCAGCTGTGATTCGAGCTCGCTCTCCTGGTTGAATCGCCAGAGCCCCTCGGTGGAACCACAGCATTATTACACCACGGCTGGGTCTGCAGTATCGCTTGCGTTTCCACAAATTCTAAAACACACCCTGTCCACAGCTGAACGCTTAAGCGACACTCGAGTCTCGTAGATCCCTGAATAGGACACCTCATCCGAGTCCCTTCCCTTTCCATTCAATTCATATTTGAGACCTAATAATTCAGCTGCTTTCACGGGAAGCCGATGTTAGTTCACTAACAGCGACTTCCATGCAAGTGATTTGCTGGCGCTGTTGTGAGAAGCTCGCTGTGACAGAACGCTGCGGATTGCAGTGGTGAGCAGGGACGTGCTGGGATTGAATTGGAAATGGAATCGCCCGCCCCCACCCCCCCTGCAGGGGGCGTTGGAGCAGAATCCACAGGGTGTGACTCTGCGGTCAGTGAAACGCAGCGAGCCACGAGCTTTCTCTTTCAAAACGCCACGTACACAAAACAAACAGAAAAGCTTTCGTCTTTTAAAGTGTCTTTGGTGTTGGTTTCTTAGTTCCTGTGTCAGTCCCACGCTTGTGGGGGGTCTGTCGGTTCGGTTCGGTCCGGCCCACCCCCCTCTCCAGGCCAGACTCAACAATCACAGAGTGAAGAGTAGGATGAGCACCACCACCAGGATCACAGCCAGGACAGCGATGGCACACCACTGCCGTCGGCCTGCAGGGGGAGACAGAGAGAGAGAGAGAGCGGATCACTCAACACAGGTACCCCTGCAAACAGATGTGCTGTATTTTGATTGGTTAACACACAGATGAGCTGTACTCTGATTGGCTAACACATAGATGAGCTGTACTCTGATTGGCTAACACACAGATGAGCTGTACTCTGATTGGCTAACACACAGATGAGCTGTACTCTGATTGGCTAACACACAGATGAGCTGTACTCTGATTGGCTAACACAATGGTTCCCGACTCAGGCCAGGGTAAATACAAGCAGCGTAAGAGTGTGCAGACTGAAGGCAGCCCAGCCCCTCGTCTCTCCCCTCCTCCCAGACCCCTCACTCACTGCTGGTCAGGTGGGAGACTTTCTCCATCTTCTTGAGAACACTGTCCATGCGAGAACTCGTCTGATCCATCTCCTCGGAGAACTCTCCCAGCATGCTGCAGGACACACGCACACACACGCACATTAATAACACAGCATGACTCACACAATGAGCAGGGCCCTGCGCTCCTTGTCTCTGTGCTCTACTCACACAATGAGCAGGGCCCTGCGCTCCGTGTCTCTGTGCTCTACTCACACTGCCTGCTCATCGAGCTCGTCTCCGATGCGTCCCGACATGTTCTTCAGGACACGGATGCTGCCGGACACCAGCTCCAGCTGCTCATCCTGCTGCTCCACGATCAGCTGAGAGAGAGAGAGAGAGAGAGGGACACTGATGCTGACGCTGGAACCACACTAGCCCTGCTGCTGCTGCTGCACCCAGTCCTGGGGTTCAGAGCTCCCCTCAATGAAGTCTAGTATTATTATTATTAATATTGAAATGATCAGGAGCCAGGAGTTTGAGCAGGGTTACAAACTCACACTAGCCCTGCTGCTGCTGCTGCTGCTGCACCCAGTCCTGGGGTTCAGAGCTCCCCTCAATGAAGTCTAGTATTATCATTAATATTGAAATGATCAGGAGCCAGGAGTTTGAGCAGGGTTACAAACTCACACTAGCCCTGCTGCTGCTGCTGCACCCAGTCCTGGGGTTCAGAGCTCCCCTCAATGAAGTCTACTATTATTATTAATATTGAAATGATCAGGAGCCAGGAGTTTGAGCAGGGTTACAAACTCACACTAGCCCTGCTGCTGCTGCTGCACGCAGTCCTGGGGTTCAGAGCTCCCCTCAATGAAGTCTAGGATATTCACCTGTTGCTGTGCCTGCTGGTCCTCGATGTACCGCGAGTTTCCCAGGTCCTGATCCAGAAGAGTGTAGCGGTCAGCCTGCACCCCCCCACGGGAGGGGCCCCCTCCCAGCAGAGCCTGACAACAAAACCATTATCAACATCCACCATTTCCAACCATTATCAACACCCACCAGTGTATATGTGTGTGTGTGTGTGTGTGTGTGTGTGTGTGGGGGGGGGGGGGGGGTCTGTGTTACAAGGCATTTTATTTGCTGTAGTTGTGGGCAGGAGGACCAGCACGAGCCACTCCAATGCATTCTTAGCTTTACCGAGATTTCTAATGTTTTAAACGGGGGTTCAGGTCTGCTTGCCTCAAGTAGGAATATGCAAGGCAGGTTAGCTCACACAGCGTGTCTTTAATCCACCAGCCAAGCGAAAGGGAGTCTGCTCCCAGAGTGTGAAGCGCTGGGATGGGCTGAGAGACTAATTACCTGACGGCTTTTCCTTTCTGTCTTCGCAACGGCTGAGGGGCTTGAAATGTGATCTTTCATTTCCTGCAACGAGAAAGGACAATCAGTGCGAGTCTGAAATGCTGGCGAGCTTCCCCAGAAGTGGTGCTGACTTGGTTTGCTTTCATGGCGATGCCCTGAATGAAGCTCAGCTGGCTCCAGCTCCAGCTCCTGGTCCAGCAGGGTGTTCCAGTGTGTGTGTTTGAGCGCGCGTGCCGTGCTGCTGCAGTGCTCCTCACCCTGACTGTGTCTCTGGTGCTCTCCACGAAGGCTCTCCGCCCCGCCACCTCGTCACCCTCGATCTTGAACTTGCGCGGGTTCGACTCCACGATGCCTGGCCGGGGTTAAGAAAAAACAACACAGAGCCACCCACCAGCCAGCCTCGCCCTCACTGTGAAGCACACCCAGCCAGCCTCGCCCTCACTGTGAAGCACACCCAGCCAGCCTCGCCCTCACTGTGAAGCACACCCAGCCAGCCTCGCCCTCACTGTGAAGCACACCCAGCCAGCCTCGCCCTCACTGTGAAGCACACCCAGCCAGCCTCGCCCTCACTGTGAAGCACACCCAGCCAGCCTCGCCCTCACTGTGAAGCACACCCAGCCAGCCTCGCCCTCACTGTGAAGCACACCCAGCCAGCCTCGCCCTCACTGTGAAGCACACCCAGCCAGCCTCGCCCTCACTGTGAAGCACACCCAGCCAGCCTCGCCCTCACTGTGAAGCACACCCAGCCAGCCTCGCCCTCACTGTGAAGCACACCCAGCCAGCCTCGCCCTCACTGTGAAGCACACCCAGCCAGCCTCGCCCTCACTGTGAAGCACACCCAGCCAGCCTCGCCCTCACTGTGAAGCACACCCAGCCAGCCTCGCCCTCACTGTGAAGCACACCCAGCCAGCCTCGCCCTCACTGTGAAGCACACCCAGCCAGCTTCACCCTCACTGTGAAGCACACCCAGCCAGCCTCGCCCTCACTGTGAAGCACACCCAGCCAGCCTCACCCTCGCTGTGAAGCACACCCAGCCAGCCTCGCCCTCACTGTGAAGCACACCCAGCCAGCCTCACCCTCACTGTGAAGCACACCCAGCCAGCCTCACCCTCACCCCCCATGAAGGATACCGATGGTCTCCTCCAGGTCCTCCAGGTCCCACTCGATGGATCTCAGGCTGTTCCGCAGCTCATTGGTGGTCCAGTCCAGCTCCTCCTTGCTGACCAGCGCCTCCTCCTGTAGCAGCTCGGTCCAGCGCTGGTACAGCCCGCGGGCCGTGTTCACCGCCTTCTGCACCTCGCTGCGCAGAACAGAACAGGGGCACAGCGTCACAACCCAGTCCAGAGAACAGGGAGGATCACAAACCAGTCCAGAGAACAGGGAGGATCACAAACCAGTCCAGAGAACAGGGAGCTCCTGGAGCATCACACACACACACACACACACACACACACACACACTCTCTCCTGGAACATCACACACACACACACACTCTCTCCTGGAACATCACACACACACACACACACACACTCTCCTGGAACATCACACACACACACACACACTCTCTCCTGGAACATCACACACACACACACACACTCTCTCCTGGAACATCACACACACACACTCCTGGAACATCACACACACACACACACACACACACACCTGGAACATCACACACACACACTCCTGGAACATCACACACACACACTCCTGGAACATCACACACACACACACACACCTGGAACATCACACACACACACACTCCTGGAACATCACACACACACACTCCTGGAACATCACACACACACACTCCTGGAACATCACACACACACACACACACACACACACACCTGGAACATCACACACACACACACACCTGGAACATCACACACACACACACTCCTGGAACATCACACACACACACACACACACACTCCTGGAACATCACACACACACACACACACTCCTGGAACATCACACACACACACACACACACAGCGCAGGACAGAGGTCGGTCTGTATTTTTCGCCGGGGGAGACAGCTGCAGCGGGGACTGAGGGTCTCTTTGTTACCAGGCCGCCCGGCACTGAATGAGTTAACACGCTTCCCTCCCACACGGAGCGAGCGGAGAGAGATCAGAGACAGACTCGCCGCGGCGGAACTCATCCAAGCAGGCTGTGTGGTCCAGTGGTTAAAGAAAAGGGCTTGTAACCAGGAGGTCCCCGGTTCAAATCCCACCTCAGCCACTGATTCATTGTGTGACCCTGAGCAAGTCACTTCACCTCCTTGTGCTCCGTCTTTCGGGTGAGACGTAGTTGTAAGTGACTCTGCAGCTGATGCATAGTTCACACACCCTAGTCTCTGTAAGTCGCCTTGGATATAATAATAATAATAAACAAACACGCCGCGCTGCAGAGTTGTGTACCAGGAGACGGCGAGGGACGGAGCTGTGCGCGACCTTTGCCCTTTCCGCTGCTCTCTGTTTGTGGATCAGCACGGCCCATCACTTTTTTTTCGGTAGACCAAAGCTAGATCTAAAGCGCGTATCCGTCGATCATTAACAATCCCGTATGCACAGCTCAGGTGCGCGGCGCATTGCGAGCTCGTTAAACCCCGCGGTGCACTTAAAATGTTTTCTGACTTACCCCTTGACGACAAAGAAAGGGTCCTCGAGCGACATGGTGTCGGCTACTTCCGTGTCTCGGACCCTGAAAAACTAATAAACACGCCTCTGCGCTGCTGGGACGCCTGAGGCACCCCCGTCACGTGATCCGGCCAGCAGCACTCCCTCGACACGTGACTGGATCCCTGGCACTCCCCCTCGTCATGTGACTGGACTGTGGGCTTTCCACGCTGCGGTAAACTCCACACTAATATACAGTACGGGTACGTTTAACTAAATACGTGCGTCTAGAAATGCGAAGAGTTCTTTAACGTTACACAGACACGCAATAAAGTTTAGTTTTAAAAAAAATCCGCCTAAATGAAATAGCAGCGGCACCAGCGCACAGCTGTAGTAATGTTGTTGAAGCTGACTCCCTGGGGTCCTAGAAGCTGCTTGATGAGATTCTGGGATCAATAAGCTACTAACAACCAAACGAGCAAGATGGGCTGAATGGGGCCTCCTCTCGTTTGCAAACTTTCTTATGTTCTTATGTTCTAATGTATTTGGTCTTTCTAAACGTCAGCGTGTTGCTTTGTGACTGCGCTGTTCTTGCCAGTGCAATGTACACGCGTGTCGAGAGCTTTAATATGCACAAGGATAATAGTAACTGTTGAGCCTCAGAGCCTGGCTGTGGTATAATATGCATGGGAAAGCAATGCACATACCAGTAAAAATACTGCACAGTGCACAGTGTGCAAACACGGAAACTCCCTGGGCGTGTGTTACTTAAACGCATAACATGACCTCGCTATCTATCTATCTATGTAAATTTAAAGTCTGATTTAATTATAAAGCAGGTCGGATCCAGTCAGCTCGACCTCAGCGGAACGGCCGCCGCTGCGCCAGATGACGTAGTGTGGGTGTTACCGGGTCCCTGCCCGCGACATCTCCATATAAGGAGCGGGCCGGTGACGTCGCCGCTGCTGTGCTAAATATGGAAACAGGAAACTAGGCTGGCCACGTCACGGCTTTTCCACAGATGCGAGCCACGGGGGGAAAACAAGCGGAACTGCCTTATTTGGGCATGTGGGGGGAGTGACGTAGCCAGAAAACACCCCTGGGAAATAACGCGAGTTTCTCAGAATCGATGAGCGCTGCTCAGAACTGTGATTTATTGAGGGAAGTAAAAGTTAAAGCGATCTGAATCCGAAACAGAGAGAAGAAAACACTGGGCGGGGTGTGGGGCCTTCTTTATTTATTAATTCATGTATTTATTTTGCATTACATCACAGGAAAAAGTGAAAGCAATGTGTGTTAGTTACAAAAACGTTTAGGATTTACACTTGAGCTGAAGTGAGACATTCAGATCCGCACTATAGAGATCATGTATTTATAAAGAGAGGAATGTAGACAGACAGACAGATAGGGGATACAAACAGGAATCTGAAACTCGCGTCATGTGTTTTATTTACGGAAATACGATGTAATGTGTGTGCCTGGCACTTCAAAGCAAAATGATGAGATAAATAAATACATAGCTTCACAGGTCACACGGCTGTGTACAAACTGACACTCAAACTCCCTGTTAGAGCCGAGAATACAATAGAATCAGACCCGGGCCATTCATCAATAAGAGCCAGAGGGGGAGGGGAGGGGGAGGGGCATGCTGACGTGGCCAGGAGTAGAATCAGCTGACGTCACCGCAGGTATAAAAACTCCGGCATGTATTCAAACGCTCCATTCGACTGAGGTGGAGCTATAGGGTAGCGTTAGAATTAAAGTCTGATTCCGGGGGGGAAATAAGTAAATAAATAAACCTTAACATAACAAACAAGTCTTCAAACAACTTTGAGAACAAAAGGGGTTTTTTTTTAACAGAAGAAAAAAACAAAAAGTTCCTGGTGCTTATTTATTACTTAATTATTTCGTTTATTTTGTAAGTTACGCTAATGGAGCTGAACGCGGAAGCTAAGCGGATCATGGCGCTGTCTCTGGGCAAGCTGTACAGCTCCCGCATGCAGAGAGGCGGCATGAAGCTACACAGGAGCCTGCAGCTCTCCCTGGTCATGAGGTCGGCCCGCGACATCTACTTCACCGCCAAGCTGGAGAGCGACGCGGAGGCGGCGGGGCGCCAGCCAGGGGCGCCGGCCGAGGACGAGGAAGTGGCGATGGTGACCGAGGCCGTGCCTGCGCAGCCCGCAGGGCAAGCGGCCACTGACCCCCAGCAAAGAGAAACCGGGACGGAGGCGCACATGGAGACCGAGCCCAGTCCGGAGCGGAGCTGCGCTCCAGCGGTCACCCAGCCTTTAACAGAGGCGCCCAGCAACGTACCTGCCAGGACAGAATGCAAACCCAAACCCGCCCAGATCGTTACCCCCGGCGACAAGGAGAACGCGAGCCCCGGGAGCGGCAGCGCCGTGCCCGCTCTGGCTTCCGACAGACACTCGAGGAAGCGGAGGGGCAAAGCCGCCGCAGAACCCGAGTTTCTGCCCAGTAAGAAACCCAGGATGGAGCAGAGGAAAAGAGGCGAGTCCGGGCTCCAGAGCGGCAGCTGCCGTGGCGGGGCCAGCCTGGCGAGCACTCTGTTCAGGACGATCGTGGCTTTTTGAATCTGTCGAAACCGAAAGAACGGAAGGCGAAAAATGCTGCTGAAGACGTCCTGTTTGTGCGGGAACGAGAGAAAAGCGAAGCAGCCTTTCCTATCCAAGGCAGCCCCACAGCCAGAGGGAACGGCGATTGGAGACTGCCGTGTCCAGAAAATACAGGACAGCAGAGGCGAGGCGAGAGAATGGGGTCTTTCTCCTGGGAGGCACAGTGCAGAATCGGTCTGTGGGGTTTAAAACAGTCACCGGGACAGACAGCTGTGCCAACAGCGAGCACAACAGCAGAGACATTGCTTGTGCGTAAAATACAAACGACTTGCCGGTCAGGCTAGCGCTCGCCACCACGCTGCACAGAGAGAGAGAGAGACCTTCACTACAGAGATCGTGTCGGCTGCACCGCTGCACAGCAAGGCTGCTCTTGCTACACGGAGCGAGTTGCGCGCAGAAACTAAACTCCATAAGAACTGTCAGAACTGAACCGAACCGAACTCTATGAGCCAGGGACCAAGAGCACCCCCGTGACTCGCAGGTCTAGCAAAGCGGGGAATATTGTGACCAAGCCGTGTTTCACCACTGCGGGTGACCCACGGGGACAGCTGCTACAAACGATCCCTATGAAAGTCACCGGACTCGATGGTAGCTGTGACGTCACTGTGTTTTATAAGCACGTTCTTGTTGTCTTTAACACGTCAGTGGCTGGACCGCTGATCATGGGAGTTGAATTAATTAAAACTCGCTGCTCCATGTTTTGCACGGAGCGAGTTTGGTGCTGTGCTGGAGGGGGGGAGGGGGAGGCAGGCAGCTATACCTGCCCAAAACAGGTTGCCTTTTCATGTGTAATGGGTGCGGCGGAAACGCTATTTATAATGTATGTACTGTATTTTGTTACCTCATCTGACTGACTCATCTGTCAATAAAATATTTATTGAAACTTGATCGCTCTGCTGTTCTTCATTGCTGTGGCGCTGGCATGTTATTATTTTATTTCTTAGGCGACGCCCTTATCCAGGGCGACTTACAATTGTTACAAGATATCACATTGTTTTTACATACAATTACCCATTTATACAGTTGGGTTTTTACTGGAGCAATCTAGGTAAAGTACCTTGCTCAAGGGTACAGCAGCAGTGTGCCCCCACCTGGGATTGAACCCACGACCCTCCGGTCAAGAGTCCAGAGCCCTCACCACTACTCCACACTGCTGCCCTGTACTATAAATAAATAAATAAATAAATTGCAACACACATATCGCAACAGTGCATAGTTCAGCTTATCTATCTATCTACCTATCTATCTATAACGCACTTGGTAATTTGCTGTTGCTTGAGATGGTTGTGAGCTCGAATACACAGATACATGTTTATTGCACATTATACACCGTAGGCAGCTCCGGTCCTGACGGGCGACTCCACTCCAGGTTCTAATAGTCTGATTACTGTCCTGTTAGTGTAATTAGGCTAATGAGAAGGGTTAGGGTTGGAACAAACACCTGGACTGGAATAACCAGTTACACAGTTCCTGACCTGCGCTCCCCATGTGATCTGAAAGGGGGGGGGCTAGTTGATGGGGAATGACGTAACTGCATTCTGAATGCTGATTGCGCATTACAGACTACAATAGGCAAGGCATTTTAGAGCGGATCGCTTCCTTCCTTCCTTCCTCCCTCCCTTCCTCCCTTCCTGAGCAGCGGCAACTTTCAATGCCCCGGCGGGTCAAGGGTTAAAAGCCGTGGGGCTGTGTCTCGTGTGTCTGATCCGCCCGCTGCTGTCTCCGGAGTAGAGGATGTGGCAGAGGGCTCTGTGACGCACGGGCTTTGTGACGCACTGACTGTCGACGTTTCATACCCGGGGGGGGGGGGGGGGGGGGTGCATGGCTCGGGCGCTCGAAATGAAGCATGCATGGGAGGGTCTGAGTACAGAGAGTGGATGTGTGTGTGTGTGTGTGTGTGTGTGTGTGTGTGTGAGTGTGTGTGTGTGTGTGTGTGAGTGTGTGTGTGTGTCGATATAGTCATGCTGGGGAGACAACAGCAGCGAGACAGGCAGCTGTTATTGTGTATATGACCTATGAAATACAAACAGATAAAGTCACTTTTTTAAACAAAACAAAACAAAGAAAAGATTCTTGCATTGCAAACACTAGCGGTGCTGTGCACGATTCACACAGCGCTGCGCGTTCCCGCGCGTGTATATGCATATTATTATAGAGAATGCGCGGTACAGATGAAGACAATGTCGCAAGATTACTATAGGAGTCCAGAGATTCGTAAACTCTACGGTTGTGTTCACAAGATGTATTTTATGATGTGTTATTATTTCCCCGATGTTACAGTGTACAAGTACTCTAAATCCAGGTTGAGTGCGACCTGTTTATAAACTGAAGGGCACGTTGTAAAACAGTGGCGTTTTTTTATTTTTATTTTATAAAAATAACAGTATGAATGTATAAAACATTCTCCGAAGACCGCGTGATACATATCTTAAAACAAACTTAGATGACCTGCACAACATGAAACTAATATCCTCATTACAATAAAGCGATCGTTTCAGCGACGCGTTTCTCAGACTTGTTATATTGTTATTAGATTGACAGCCCTGTAAAACACCGAGATGATTGTATTTATGAAAGAGAGGTGTTTCTGTATACACAGTGCTGCCAGTATTGAAACTGATGCGGCTATACCCAGCCTCGCTCTCTTTGGTATGTCACGGCAGAATAAACACTGGTCTAATCTTGAAAAAACTGTGGGGAATGTGGGATCAGGCATAGAAGCAAAGGTATATTTCAAGGTCTTAAAACGACATTTCCCACAATTATTTTCAACGCCCCGTCCCTGCCTATTGGCTGAGCGTCGCAGAGCAAGCAGGGGCGGCGCATTCAAATTGCAAACTACACAGACAGACACGGAGCATTTCGCTTATTTGTTTTTAAGTTATTAACTGTCTCTGTTGAACCGAATACTGTTTTGTTTTTAGCCGTGTTTTTATTTTCATCGGCAGACGCGCTCTGGATGCAAGCACAGTGCTGACATGTCATTTCCGAAAATTATATTAAGCGAGGTTTCGGGTAAATATATAAAGAAAAAAGGCAGTGTATATTTGAGCACTAGTACAACAAGACCATGTAGGGAATTAAAATGAATGGACTATAGAATAGTCTTTTTTGTAACAATTTGATTGGTTTAAAACAAGCAAACAAGATTATCCATAAACTAATGTTTACAGAAAATAAATATAAAAAGAGAATTTCGACAAAAGCTGCCGGGAAGCACTGTCGCTGCTGATTGCTTGTTTCTACGCGCTTTGAAAAGGGAGTCTCGTCTTCCAGAATATCACTTACAATGTGCGCCATCAAAAATAAAAATAAAGTTTCTAAAGAAGCTGAAACACCACACGAACACTTGTCATGTGACACTTTCTATATTGGCTTGCTAGCTCGCAATGGGCTGCTGCTCCGCGGCGGTGAGTGCTGGTTTATTATTAATTTCTTAGCAGACGCCCTTATCCAGGACGACTTACAATTGTTATAAGATATCACATTATTTTTACATACAATTCCCCATTTATACAGTTGGGTTTTTATTGGAGCAATCTAGGTAAAGTACCTTGCTCAAGGGTACAGCAGCAGTGTCCCCCACCTGGGATTGAACCCACGACCCTCCGGTCCAGCGCCCTGACCACTACTCCACACTGCTGCTGGTTTAACACGTTACAGGTGTTACACACCAGCGCCAGCAGGCACTGAGCTCTGGTTTAACATGTTACAGGTGTTGCACACCAGCGCCAGCAGGCACTGGGCGCTGGTTTAACATGTTACAGGTGTTACACACCAGCGCCAGCAGGCACTGAGCGCTGGTTTAACATGTTACAGGTGTTACACACCAGCGCCAGCAGGCACTGGGCGCGCTGCACCTGCAGGGACAGCGTGTCACTGACGCTGGCATGCCTATTGGGTGCACGCTTCCTAAACACGCACCGTGCTTACAACGTGGCTGCAAGCAGCTCGAGCTGTTTCAGTTGCTATTTCAATTTGCGCGCCAGAGGCTCGCGGGTGGCACAGAGGTTGTTCACAATTTTCATCTGAGGCGATTTGTAAAGGAAGCAGAGATCTCAGGAGTTGATGAGGCAATTACTATTATTCGATTATAAATTGTTTTATTACTATATATATGTCTTCTGACTATATTGTGTGTATATTTTGTAACATTTTATAATATCTTTATTTTTTTAGTTCACACGTTTCACCTGGAGCCATCTGTGAAAGAGGAGCAAAGATTAAGACCTGAGGTAATTAGTTATTATTATTATACTGTATATTTTTATTAGTATTAATATTTGTGTTGATGAATTTTCTATCATGGTTATTTTGTGTAACATTTTAAATTCCCTGCTGGAAGAATAAATAATAATTTGAGCACTTATTTATTTACTAGCATGCATGAACGGGTTAATATAACAACTGCTTTCGTTTCGTTTCGTTTTCTTTCTTTCATTTTGAGTGGGCAGTGCACAGTTATTCACTCGGTTAAAAGTCTCTCACCTGGCAGGGAGTGAACTGAAGTCTTTGTAATTAAACGTTGTTAAGCAGGGAGATCGACTCCAGCTTTGTTGTTTAAATTTTAAATGAAGCTGCGCGCCACACACACACACACACACACAGGTGGCAGTTGGAAATGAGAAGCCGTTTATTTAAAAAAAAAAAAAAAAAAGTACAGGTAGTTTACTTAAGTTTTATTCCCCCGAGTTTTGTGTTTTATTTTTTAAATAAAAAATACAAATAAAAGTATTGCCAGGTGAATTTTGGGGCAAACACGCAGTAATAGTTGTCTTTTACGTTGTTTTTAATGTTATTATTATTATTATTATTATTATTATTATTATTATTATTATTATTATTATTATTATTATATTTACATGGTTTTACAAACTTCACGGGCTGTTGTGTACACTGATATACTGAGGAACCGCGGAAGATAAGCGATAGGAAAAGCATTGGAAAGTCGGAGTTTCTCCCCGGAGTGTCGTAGACACAGTAATGGCGTTTATCGATACTAGTCTCTAACCCCACTGGTAACGTGTAAACGCGGCTCTACTGTGACAGTGCTCGTCTTTAACAGTATTGTGCATGTAGAGATTTAACACCAGGCTTGTTTTTTATAGTCAAACAGCAGTAATAATATGCCCGCTCAACAGGCGTGAGCTGGGCTGTGCTGCAGTGCAATTGGTTTACTCTCTTTACAGTCTGATGTGATTGTGGCTCAGTCTTTATAATCGTGTTTTATAATAACACAGTGTGGGTCTGTGCATTACAGAGGTTATAGGGAACCGCGGCGGCTCGATCTCACCATCATTCCCGCTGATAAGGAATGCCTGTAGGTTTAGGATAATCGTGGCAACTGTCACTAAAGAATAGGCGAGTGTTACACAGTTAATTACATTTTAGGAGTGCTGAAGTCATAATACCAGATCACAATAAAATTGAAAGTGCAATTTAACTTAAATAACATATATAATACTTTACAATTAAAACAAGTGTAATTTGCTGTGCCAAAACCAATGCTACACATTGTATTCGCAATGCCTCATGTTAACGTCTGCAGTATATTTTAAATTCACTTTATGATATGCAGACAACAATACATTTCAAATGACGGGAAACCAATGAAAGATAGCTGTCTTTACATGTCTTAAAAAAATTTGTTACAAAAAAATTTAATATATTACAAAAAAAAAACCTTGCCATATTCATAAACTGTTTTTGAAATACATTTTAAAATTATTATTATTATTATTATTATTATTATTATTATTATTATTATTATTATTATTATTATTATTATATATCAGTAATATATATATTAATAACCCCTTCAATCACTGTGTGTATTGTAAAAAGTTTCCTATCTATGCTATACTTTGTAATGCATATGTGTTTTTGTGGAATACAGTTGATAATGATGCTGTCTGTAGTGAAGGGAGTACAGTTGATAATGATGTTGTCTGTAGTGAAGGGAGTACAGTTGATAATGATGCTGTCTGTAGTGAAGGGAGTACAGTTGATAATGATGCTGTCTGTAGTGAAGGGAGTACAGTTGATAATGATGCTGTCTGTAGTGAAGGGAGTACAGTTGATAATGATGCTGTCTGTAGTGAAGGGAGTACAGTTGATAATGATGCTGTCTGTAGTGAAGGGAGTACAGTTGATAATGATGTTGTCTGTAGTGAAGGGAGTACAGTTGATAATGATGCTGTCTGTAGTGAAGGGAGTACAGTTGATAATGATGTTGTCTGTAGTGAAGGGAGTACAGTTGATAATGATGCTGTCTGTAGTGAAGGGAGTACAGTTGATAATGATGCTGTCTGTAGTGAAGGGAGTACAGTTGATAATGATGCTGTCTGTAGTGAAGGGAGTACAGTTGATAATGATGTTGTCTGTAGTGAAGGGAATACAGTTGATAATGATGCTGTCTGTAGTGAAGGGAGTACAGTTGATAATGATGCTGTCTGTAGTGAAGGGAGTACAGTTGATAATGATGCTGTCTGTAGTGAAGGGAATACAGTTGATAATGATGCTGTCTGTAGTGAAGGGAGTACAGTTGATAATGATGCTGTCTGTAGTGAAGGGAGTACAGTTGATAATGATGTTGTCTGTAGTGAAGGGAGTACAGTTGATAATGATGCTGTCTGTAGTGAAGGGAGTACAGTTGATAATGATGCTGTCTGTAGTGAAGGGAGTACAGTTGATAATGATGCTGTCTGTAGTGAAGGGAGTACAGTTGATAAAAACCTGACTGTGGAGACAGATGGGGGGCGGCAGGAGGAGGAGGAGGAGGAGGAGGAGGAGGAGGAGGAGGAGGAGGGGGGGGGGGCGGTTCTCCCCTCCTTCACATTCCTTTACTCCAGGGGTGCGTTGCACATCCCAAAGTGTCCATAGTGCAGATCTGAGGTCAATTATAAATGTGATTGTGCAATTTGTAATTAATTGCAGTTACAGTGTAATTGTAATTGTAGTTGAACCTTGGCACACCTGTGTAATTATAAGTGATAGATTACAGTTCAATCACACATTTGTGATTCCATCATTACTCTTGTATTTTCAACTACTTTTAGGGACCCATTTATTTAAAAATAAATACATAACTGATATAGTATGTTTCTGTAAATTATTTATTTATTTATTTATTTATTTTAATTTAGTCGTTGCCAATGGTTTTTTACCCCGGTTTTCGCCCCAATTTGGAATGCCCAATTATTATTTTTTATCCCGGTTCACCGCTGAAACCCCCCTGGCGACTCGGGAAACTGAGGCTGACACACGAGTCCTCAGAAACGTGTTCCTGCCAATCCGTCTTTTATAAATTATAATTGACCCCATGTCTGCCACCAGGATATAGTGGAAGTGCTTTTCACACTGTAGAACTTCACACATGCTTGGAGAATGTTGGAACCAATATTGCTGTGCTTGTGGTAAGGGCATTGTGTATCATTGAGTGCAGATGTACAGTAGGGCATGCTGAGTGAAGGTGTTTGCTGTGCTTGTGGTAAGGGCATTGTGTATCATTGAGAGTAGATGTACAGTAGGGCATGCTGAGTGAAGGTGTTTGCTGTGCTTGTGGTAAGGGCATTGTGTATCATTGAGTGCATATGTACAGTAGGGCATGCTGAGTGAAGGTGTTTGCTGTGCTTGTGGTAAGGGCATTGTGTATCATTGAGAGTAGATGTACAGTAGGGCATGCTGAGTGAAGGTGTTTGCTGTGCTTGTGGTAAGGGCATTGTGTATCATTGAGTGCATATGTACAGTAGGGCATGCTGAGTGAAGGTGTTTGCTGTGCTTGTGGTAAGGGCATTGTGTATCATTGAGAGTAGATGTACAGTAGGGCATGCTGAGTGAAGGTGTTTGCTGTGCTTGTGGTAAGGGCATTGTGTATCATTGAGAGTAGATGTACAGTAGGGCATGCTGAGTGAAGGTGTTTGCTGTGCTTGTGGTAAGGGCGTTGTGTATCATTGAGAGTAGATGTACAGTAGGGCATGCTGAGTGAAGGTGTTTGCTGTGCTTGTGGTAAGGGCATTGTGTATCATTGAGAGTAGATGTACAGTAGGGCATGCTGAGTGAAGGTATTTGTATCAGCAGGTAGGGATGACTCATTCTACTGTCACCTGAGCACAGAAGGAGTTTCCACTGGAACCAGATCTTTTTTAAAGGGGCCAAAAATGTCTGTTTATCTCACTAGTCTGTTCCAAGAATTTAACTGTGTTTATTCCTTAAGACATGTTGGTGATACTGAATGTTTTAAAACACCAACAGTGTACTATTGGAAGTGAAGAACTTAGATCCACAGTGTCTCATTTTTAAGAGATTGCTTTATTATGCTTTACCATACCTCTCTGTGCTTTACAATGCTTCCCTATGCTTTACCAGACTCTCTGTGCTTTACAATGCTTCCCTATGCTTTACCAGACCTCTCTGTGCTTTACAATGCTTCCCTATGCTTTACCATACCTCTCTGTGCTTTACAATGCTTCCCTATGCTTTACCAGACCTCTCTGTGCTTTACAATGCTTCCCTATGCTTTACCAGACCTCTCTGTGCTTTACAATGCTTCCCTATGCTTTACCAGACCTCTCTGTGCTTTACAATGCTTCCCTATGCTATACCATGCTTTTACCGTGCTTTTGTACAGTGTGCTGTGCTTTTAATGTGAAATCTATAGTACTCAGGGGGCAGATTGATGCATGCAGAGGTTCCGGGCAGAGAGGCGATGTGAAATTCCTGAGCTGTGTGTTGATACCTTACACACACGCATACACACACACGCTCTTTCTCACACTCTCTCTGGCAGCCATGCGGTGACAGGAAACAGGAAGTGAAGCAGGCCTGTGGAATGTACAAGCCAAGGTTATTTTTAGAAGCGGAGGAATGTTGAGAACGCAGCCACAGGCCCATCCGGCCAGCTGGGGAAGGAAAGGTGGGGATGTGGTGCAATACCACTGAGTAACAATACCACTGCAGGGCTCTGCTTATTAATAGAGTCAAGTCTTGTGACTGGGGAGGGGAACACTCCCACTGCATTGCAATCAAGGCTTTTACATTTTCTTTAGCCAAAATGCTACTGGGTTATTTACATAAGCTACCAATTATTTTTATTTATTTATTTTTGTTATCAATTTTCAAACAAATTTGGCTCCACAAATATTGATTTATCCTTTAAAAAAGTTTTACCAAAGTAAAAGCACAGCAAAGTGTTATAATTATAATTGACCCCAGGTCTACTGACCAGCAGAACAGCAGCAACAGACAGAGAGGCAAGAGACTGCAGACAGGTGCCATGTGCATACTCTCGGATTTTATTCAGGTTTCTTAGGAAGATTCTGTTTGGGATTACAAAATGCACTGGTAGAAACAGCAGAGCGATAGAGAAGTCGTAGCCAGAGTATCGGTACATCAGAATCAGGCATCTCCGTTCCAACTTCACATTAGGGTTTATTTTGTAGTGTTTTGAAACTTGTTGACATCTTGTAGTTTGAACCATTTCAATAACAGTTATGTATATAAATATCTCAAACAAACTTCCATTAATTTACCAAAGGTTTTTTTTGTTTTAAATAGAAGAAAAAAAAGAAACACATTGCCTTAAAAACATCTATATATATTTTTTTCTTTTCCTGATGACATTATAACCCATATAGTGGCATGCACATTGCACATGCAGTTTGTAAGTAAATACTTTTCTGTATTTTTATTTTTTTTAATTCCATGACGGCTCCTACTTTTTTATTTTTATTTTTTATTTTTTTTTAAATGTAAAAATCTGCATGTTCCAGGCCAGCAAGAAAACTGTCGACTGGACGGTGAAGAGACATTCTGAAGTCCTCGCACACGGACAACTGCCATTGTTCTGAAACTGAAGAATAGCCCCCCCAAAAATACATACATAAATAAATAAATACTAACCAAATAATACAGAGGCCTCTTAAAAAACAACTGTAGCTTTACATCTCGTGCAACTGTTTCCATTTTTGTATATAATTTTAAATGTGCACAGCATTGTCAAACTCGACTAAAGACTGTTTTTCAAGGATTGCTGGACTGGAGAGGGGGACATCAGTATTATTAATGATGATGTGATGCTAGTGTAATACATTGCTTTCATATACATGTAACGGATGTTGTAACCTGATAAAAGACCAGAAGGTGTGCTCTGTTGCTTTTGCGTGGATCGGTTGGTTACAAACTCCAGGGTTAGGGTGGACGTTTTGCAAAGGCAGAGCAAAGCATTTCCTCATGCATCAGGAGTTCATTTTAGTGCTGCTTGGTACAGCAACTTGATACACTTTAAAGACACTCTGAATGTGTTTTTGTTTATACTGGCTTGGCAGATTAATGAAATTGAAAAACAGTCTCCAGCCCTCTGAGACCCCGCTGAACAGTTTCTCCCACAGATGCTCTAAACCCCCACGAGGGGCTAGCATGGGACAGCACACAGAAGGGAACACAAGCCAATTCTTAGACCAGGAGGCCAAGATATAGATCCTCATTGTAATAAACGTTTGTCTTAATTCTGATCTTGTGCAGTCACCCTCGGTCTGGCAGTGGCAGCCAGTTTAAACTGCTGAGAAAGAAGAGAGATGTCGTGTGTATACATGTGTTTGTTTTTAAAAGGAGATTTGTTTTTGCCATGTTATTGTGGTAACAGATTTTTTTTTTTTTTTTTTTTTTTTTACTGTTTCTAGCATTTACAGCTGCCATGATATTATTTATTGCTGACATGCTCTTGTTTCCTCTATACCGGGATTTGCAACTGTTTTATAAACCTTTCTTTAGTATTTATGTATTCTTATTGGTTTTATTTTTGTATTTTGTATTTTTAGGTTTGGGTTTGAGAGTAGGGGCCTGGCTGGGAGGGCAGTACGATGCAAGAGCTGGACAGTCATTGGCTTGGCTCCCTCATGATGAGAGCAGGTAAGCACATTGAGAGATGTGGCCAGGGCAGGACAAGGCAATCCTGGCACTCCCACATTGTACTGTATTAGAACACATAACATCAGAACGCATTCATCAGCATGTCGTACAAATCATTAACAGTGAAAACAACAAACTGGCAAAGCAAATCAGTCTGGATTAGAAAAACAAAAACCATGGAACTGTCCCATTTGATTTCAGGGTGAAACCGAACCTAAAGCGGGCAGGAGGAGGTTTAGAGCATGGTAAATATACCAAATGTGCCAAAAACAATCAAAGGTTTGCAGAGCAACTGGAGGCTGCTGAATACATTCTGAGCACTAGCCCTGATGGTACTACTGCTAAACAAAGCTGCCAGCGCAGCAACTTTGAGAAGCGGCAGTTACAATCTGGGGACTGCTAGTAGTGCTGCAGTCCCTATTAAAACAGCGCTGTATAATACATTTAGATAAAGAAATTCAATAGAATTCACATGCCGCCAGAGACAGTCTAATCTGTAGTTAGTTTAAACCAAATCACTTGGCTGTTTACAATAGTAAGGCATCAATCCAGACAGAGAGGGAAGAGAGAGCCGATTTAGTTCTGCTGAAGAGCGGACTCCCTTTGCATTGCTTTGAATCATTCCAGGTTTTAATCTGAGCCCCACTATGCCGGCAGGAACCACTTACCTTTAAAATCTTACTGCATCCACCTGTTACCTGAAATCCCAGTTTTAGGGCTGGAAACTTACACAAGCCCTGCACCCAGTCCTGGGTTTCAGAACTATTTGAATTATTGAAATGACCAGCTGCCCAGGAATTTGCACAATCAGGCCCCTGCTGAAAGTACTCTGAATTAACTGATCACACTTGAATAAGTCTCACCTGTGTCTGTAGGTTGACTATCAGGAGTTGTTCATGCAGCTATAAGGGAAGGAGCAATATGTTTAACAGGGGTTGCTCAAACTCCTGGCTACTGAATCATTTCAATAATATACTTAATGTATGGTAGTTCTGAAACCCAGGACTAGGTGCTGGGCTAGTGTGAGTTTCTAACCCTGCAGTTTCACTGAGCGGTCTGTTGAGTGCGAGGCGTGTCATGCAAGCGGGGTTCTGATCCCCTTCACACCAAGTTCACACGCTTGTCAGGGGGTCCAAAAGGGAGGATAATTGCTCTGGCCCAGTTTCACCTCAGTGGCCCCTCCTGGTCAGAGACTAGCCGCGCTGGGCCTCACCTGCCGGGGTCTGTTGATTTGTTTGCTCTTTAGGCCTCCTGAACAGTACAGGGGGTTACAGCTGTGACGCGACACTTCAGATTGGAAATAATAAACAAAACTTGATGTTGTTTGTTAGTGCGCTTATGAAATGTGCGAATGGGGGCTGCTACTGCCCAGGGGAGACCAGGCTGTGCAAACACAATGGTGTCATGTATTAACCCTTTCATGCATTCATTATTGAAAAGAGCTGACAAAAAACATTTGAAGTATTTTTGGACACATGATAAATATGTTTTTTCATTGACATTTGTTTCCCATTTTTGAGGTCATCATGCATTTGCATGTTCCATATGTCTCCATATAAAGACTGGAAGAGAAAGGGTTAAATACACTCAGGCGTCTCTTATTTGGCTGTTTGGTTCACATTAAAACCTGGAACAGCTCAAACAGATATGCAGTGGGGATGTAATGGGGATTTATTTACCATTCCTGCAGAGGTGGGGTGGGGGTGAGTCTTACTAGAGGCAGTACAACACAGAAGCCACAGGGTTACATTGTCAGTGTCTAGCGCCTTGGGTCGGCTACTGAAAGATTAAATCTGATGAACCGATTAGTGATACTTCACTCACATAATAGGTATCCCGATACAGAGGGTATGCATGACTCCTTGTCTAGTTTTAAGATTTGCCATTAAACAGAATTGTCACAAAGGATCATTTAATCTTATTAAAAATCATAGAGAGTATTCTTTTGGGACTGTGACCATCTTTATTCTCATATTTATCTTATATGTTGTCAATTGAAAAACCAAAAGACAGCTACAAAGAAACAAACAATTTTTGACTGTGAGACTAAGGTCACTATTGTACATGAGAACTCGATCTGTTAAAAAAAAAAAAAGATTGATTGGCAGTCTGGAGAATTTGAGCATATATATATATATATATATTGCCCATTAACTAGTGTCAGACAGCTGACCTGTTGCACCTTCTATTCACTGGCAATGGGAGACCTCTAGTGGCTATAGTGGCTACATATCTGAACACATATATATTAAAATTCTGTAATCTCTGCCAAAACTCACACATGAATGGTTCTGCCGCCCTGTTGTGTGTCAGTGTGTGCCTCTTAAAACCACATTGTGGGGTCCTTGCTGGTTTAAGTCAATGCTTTTTAAATTGGTTTTAAATGTGTTAAAAGCATACATATAAATAACTATGTGTGTGTTTGTGTGTGAGAAACATCTTTGAATGCTAGACCTGGAGTAGGCGCCAAATGCTGTGAACTTGATTTCAAGATATGGGAATTCACAGAAAAAAAAGCAAACAAACATGCCCACAAGGGAGAAAAGAAGGGTTATGTATGAAGCAGAATACATGAAGCGGTTTAAAGGACAGCGCAGAATGGAGTGAGGGGCGCGGGAGAATGGAACCGGCTCACAAGGGAGACAGACACACCCCTGCCTCTGGTTCACTGCCTGTCCCAGGTATAGCTGAGCTGGCCGGTCTGGGTGAAACACCCTCCAGCTACACCTCACCCAGAGCGGCCAGCTCAGCTATACCTGGGACAGGCAGTGGAAACACCCTCCAGCTACACCTCGCCCAGAGCGGCCAGCTCAGCTATACCTGGGACAGGCAGTGGAAACGAGGCAGACAGGCATGTTTAACTACACCTCGCCCAGACCGTGACTTTACCAAGCAATAGAGAGTGTATACTGCGAGGGGTACTGAACATTTTTGGCATTGGATTATGTAACAGGATGCATGACTATTTTGGCAGCAGAATTCAGAATGTTCTAATAAAGCCCTTTTTGAAACAGAGGATCTGTCTGCAGTTAGACAGATAGTACCGTTTTATCGCTACAGTATAGACGCCCGCGAGGTTTCTCCCTCCTTATCCAAGGCAGAACTGTCTCAGGGAGGCCGTGTTATAGACAAGTTCTCGGACACACAACGCAATATCATCATGGCAATGCAGACGTCTCGAGACGTTGTATAATAGACATCCAGGTTAAAGTAACGCATGGCCGTTGTAACAAACAGAGCAAACAAATGCACTTTTATAACTCAGTTCCAAATCATGTTTTTTTTGTTCATGCTGATATGTTTTTAATAATATAGAATATTTTAAAGAATAAACTGAACCCATCGTGATAATAATAATTAATTCTAGTAATAATAGTAATAATAATCAAGTACTTTTCTCACCTCAGAACCAAGATGTTAAATGGCACTTGGCTACAGGAGAAACTGGTTTGTCTGAGGCAGATCTAATAGTAGCAGGGGCTGTAGAGCCGATTTATGAAATCACATTCCTCTGTTCACCTGGTTGGCTGCAGCTTCCTTATAGGCTACAACACAATGCCGATTTTATGGGAGCCACAAGAGGGCTGTTTCTAACCCTCTATGCTTTAATGCACAAGGGAAAGGGGGTGGGGGGTGACACAGAACAGAAGTTGGAATAGCACTCTCCATGGTTTATAAAACCAAGCAGGTTACGGAACTGGGAGTATAGATTCCCCGTCTCTCAGATTATTAATACTCAGTACTGGCCTTTCATCCAAACCACAATGGTGTCCATTTCATTAACACCTCTTCTGTTCTATGGGCCCTGGCACACTCTGGCACCAGCAGGAATGGGCTGAGTTAAGAATTAAACTTTTGTGTTTGAAGCCTTATTTTTTGTTTTCTGGTGCACCTCTGATCTTTTGGCACTGGAATTCAGAATTTCAGAAGTTCGCTCTTTGCAGACACTGCCATTTTTAAGACAAACAGAAAGACAAGTGCAACCCCCACCCACTCCTAAAACAAGACTTTTGTAGCCTCTGCTCGCCCCCCCCACCTCCCCAGCATTCAGAGTTTTGCACGACAAAGCACTTCAGCAGAAGAGACCCCTCACTGTCAAGAAATCCAATAAACGATCGCTTCACTGACTTTCATTTCCTATTGAATTACTTCAAAAGCATGTCAACACAAAGCATCCAGTGCCTCTGCGTGCGTGCATTTGGCCTGGTGTTTTAACAAACTCTTTATTATAGGGTAATACGTCATAACTAAGGAGCAATACTTGCATATTAACAATAAAGATTTTAGCATCTTTGTGAATGTGTGACAGTGTACTAACAGAGTGCTGTGAAAATCAGGGACGGCAGTGGTCTTATCTCAGACTGTTTTGGGGGTTTCTGCGTGCATGTGTGGTTTAATACTTCAGGTTTCATGCTTGAACAAACCCTGTGCATTCAGACCAGTCCAGCGAGATGCTGAGGACCTCAAACCTGCCTCCTTACAGTAAATCCTTACTCTTACCTCTGGGAACGCAAGTGCTGAGTGTGCTCTCTGAATGGAGGGAGGAAGGGAGACAGACAGCCAGCCAGACAGACAGACACAGAGGTGTAATACACAATGGGGGTTTATGATATTACCCAAGCATGCCCAGTGTAGCAGAGCATTGTGGAGATATAGTCAATCGCCATGACAGAAATAATCTAGAATACAATACAAGATTTGTTGGGTAGTTTGTTTTTGTTTTTCTTACAAAATAAAAAGGTGTTGACCCCCTACCCCGACTCTACAGGGCAATGAAGCTTCATCGCTGAAACTAGACTGCCCTGAGCAAACACCCCACAGTTCCACAATGCGCTTCTCACACTGAGCTGCCAGACAGCATATGAAACCCGCAACACAATCGACAGCACAAGGGATACATTCCATTCTTGATATGATCAGCCTATTACATAAAGAAAATATAATAAAATGGACAGACAGCTTCATTTCAAAGTGTGGTTAAAAAAAAATAGATAAATCTACACAGATTTCTTTTTTTTTTTTGTATTCTAAATTTGAAGAAGTTCTCTTTATCCAGCAGGGAAATTGTGAAGCTTTTGGTTATGTTTGTTTTGTTAATATCGATAAATATTAATATTCCCCTCCAAAACTGGAATCCTCTGCTCTTGAATCTGTATTGTATTCATAAAAATATATAAAAGAGTTCATTTAGGAAAGGGCCTGTTTTCTTGGATGCAGTTTGGGACCCTCTTCAGAAAATGAAATAACTTTATCATGCACATTTCCAAATAAAATAGATCATGAAAGATGGATTTAAATAAGAAGGGGCTCCAGTCACTATCTCACGATCTACTGTAAATGTCTCTCTGCTTGCATGCCTCCAGCGGGACAATAACAAAAAAATACATAAATAAAATAACATCTTCAGTCTTTCCGAGCAGAGAAAGAGAACTTCGGCAGAGATAAGCAGTTCATTTTCCCCTCACAGAATTTTCTTGTTTCTTCATGCAGGATTCCACTGTAATTTACTCTAAAAGTTCAAACAATACTGAAAGGGTGCAACAGAATTATCAAGCGGGCAAATGTTTTGAAGAAGAGGAAGAAGTAGAAGAAAAACTATGAAATACTGTTTGTTTTTTTAACTTTTCTTTCCCAGTTCCTCGTCGTAGCAGGCAACAGTAGAAAGGGTTTTTGAATGTGAACTCCACAAAGTGTCTCGGTGTTGTTGCGTGTGAGTCCTCGATTCCCACACACACACACACACACACACACACACAGACACACAGACACACTCCCGAGTTAGTGGCTCACTCAGTCACAATACCAATCTTCAAGATAGCATCATTATTAATAACAAGGTAAACGCAGATGATAAAACTCATCAATATACGCAAACTTGTATTTGTTTTTTTTTTTTTTTTGCCCTAAAAGAAGTTCATTAAGCAGTTCAGGTTTGAAAGAAGTGGTTGTTCCTTTGTATTTTTTACTTTCAGAGGCATAGTAGCTAGACGTTTGCTGAAGGGTTATTTTTTATTTGGGGTGAGGGGGGTCTGAAGTGGACCCCTCAGTGCTTCAGGTACGCTGAGTTTAACCCTTTATATACATGCTTAAAAAAACACCCTCTCCCCACAAAAAACAACAACAAAAACAGCAGCTGCTCACCCCATTTTCCCCCCAATCCAAAAAACCAAACAGGGTAGCAGAACAAAAAAAAAAAAAAAAAACTTCCCCCACTTTCTTCCTTTTCATAGCTTGGCAAATTTAGAATTTCTTATTCTGTTGTTGTTTTTTTAAATTGTAGTTATTATTAATAATATATATTTTTCTCTCTTTCTCTCTCTCTCTCTCTCTCTCTCTCTCTCTCTCTCTCTCTCTCTCTATATATATATGTGTGTGTATTATTTTTTCTCTTTCTTATTTGTTTTTTCTTCAGTTTTTTTCTGTTTAAAAAAAACAAACAAAAAAAACCCCAACCCAAGTGTGAGGCTAGCACCAGTCGTCCTCGTCTGTTTCACTGTAGGGTTCATGCAGGCCCTTCCTGGCACCTCTGAGCTGCTGCTGCTGCTGGGGTGGCGGCGGGGGCTTCCCTTGCTGTCCCTGTTGATGGTGGTGGTGGTGGGGGGAGGAGGAGGAGTAATACCCGTTGGGGACCCGCCTGGGGGGGCCAGCAGGGTGCCGGGAGGCGGGGGGTGAGCCGTGCCCCCGGCGGGCAGTCCTGGGAGAGTGGCTGGGCGCCTCCTGGAAGGCCAACGGGTCCTCCTCCTCAGAGCCGGAGCGCTGGTAATAGCAGCCGTCGTCCGCGTCGTGCTCCTCCTGCTGAGACATGTGCGAGCTGGCCGTGGACCACCGGCTGCCGGGGACGTTCCTGTGCGCCCTCGGGGACTGGCTGTTCCGGGGCGGGGAGCGGTGGCGGTGGAGGTGCTCAGGAGGAGGGGGGGAGAAGCGGCGAGGGGCCGGGGTGGGGACCCTGCCGGACTGCGAGTGGGGGCCGCCGGGGGGCGCGTTCATGGCTTTGCGGACCACGGGGGAATAGGTGACGTGGGGCCGGGGAGTGGCGGGGGTCTGCGGGAGCTGTCTCCGGCCGCGGCGCGGGGTGCTGGTGCCGGACGTTGAAGGGACCGGGCTCCCACTCACCGAACTACTGCCCTACATGAAAATTGAAACAAAGCAAATCAAAAAACACAACAAAATTAACAACAAAAGGAGGAGGAGAAGAAACAACACAGAGACAGAATAATAATAGTAAGAAGAAGAAGAGAATGAGGATAAGAAGAAGAAAAGAGAAGAATGAAAAAAACAAACAAAAAAAACAAAACAAACGACACCCAGAAATTATAAAATGAAAGCAAATAAAACACCAGAGAGGATGGAACATAAAGAGAAGCAACATTTACACCAAGAAAAGACAAAAAAAAGTAAAAGAAAAAAAAAGAAAAAAAAGAGAAATTGATTTCTGTAAGTTTTGGGGTTTTAAACAGCAGATTTTTGCACTTAAACTTTAGTTAAACTTCTTTGCAACAGAGAGAGGAACGAAAAGAGAAACAAAGGAAAGCATTGCATTGAGTGGAACGTAAAGGCTTGGTGGCGCTTGTGAGGAAGCATTTTATAACCTGTAACATGAGATACTGGAGAGCTGCCACCATCACTGCACATATAATAATAATAATCGAGAATAAGCAACCGTTTTACCTGAATAAAAACATCAAAGACACACGCACACACACACACATACATAATTTTAAAAAAGAAAACTGAAAACCGACAGCCCTGTTTCAGTGATCTGGGTGTGTAGAGAGTCCCAGGTGTACAAGAGGTGATGAAACTAGAGGCCAGTCAGTGTTCACCATGTTCAGTCCATGATGCAGAGTCTCTACTCTAGAAACCTGATTGAAACCTACAGATTGAAGAGCTTATGAAACTGCTTCCAAGCGTTTAACTCCAGCCGCTCTACAGCTCAGTACACAATGCTGGCTTGGGGTTTCAGTCACAATGCCAGTTTTACTCCCTCCTATATTTTAGAAGCTTTGCTGCAGCAGATGAGGCACCCTGCGAGCAGACTGAGGCACAGAGTTTTGGTCCCACCACCCCCAGCCCCTTCACCACTGATAAATTGTTTCCAGCTACTTGAGTTTGCTGGAACAGTTTGAAACCAAGTAGTATTTGCTAATGAATGCAGTATATGACACTGTGCTGCTTGCGGTAGTAGTACTAAAAGTACAGTTGTAATTACTAGAACAGTTTTTTAGTAGAATTTTCTTATGTCTTATTTGCACAACAGGAAGGAGTGACTCCTAAGTTATGTAGCCGACGGTTTGTATTGGTTAGTAAGATACGTTGGGTGATACACAGTCTTACTTTACCAAGACATCAGTTTTGATAGAGCACTGTAAAAGGTGTAGCAGAAGAAATGTTTTTGCGTGCTATTTTCTCCAAAGCAACTTACAGAGACTAGGTGGTGAACTATGCATCAACAACGGCTGCTGCGGAGTCACTTACAATAGGACCTCGGTTTTATGTCTCATCCGAGTAAGTGAACCGTTGGTGGGCTGAAGAAAGGGAATCATTTATTTATTTATTTTTTAATCTCTGAAGCATGTTTTGCTAGTGCCTGTGTGTTGCTGGAGTGTGTTTGAGTATTTAAGAATGTGTATTGGGCAACAGTCTGTGTATGTGTGTGTGTCTGTGTGAGTGTGTGTGGCAGTATGTTAGGATGTGTGTGTGTGGCAGTATGTTGTGTGCGAGTACAGGGGAGCAGTGTGAGTGTGTGTGTGTGTTTGTTTTTAATGGTGTGTGTGTGGCAGTTTTCTGTGTGTGAGTATAAGGAAGCAGTGTGTCTGTGTGTGGTGCAGTATGCAGCGGTTGTGTGTGTGTGAGGCCCACCTGTCTGTGAGGCATGCAGTCTCGGCCCTCGCTGGGGGAGCGTGACCACCGCCTGTCCCGTGTCCGCTGGCCCCCGTATTCCTGCCGCTCGGGGGTGTAGCGCTCCTTGTCTACGGAGCCGTGGTGGTGGTGGTGATGGTGGTGGTGCCTGCGGTCTTTCGGCCGGCCACGCTCCCGGTCCTTCTCCTTGGGGGGCAGGTCTCCAGACTGCGTGGTAGTGCTGAGGTCCGTGCCCAGCCCTGGAACAGCAAGCAGCTCCGTGAGCCACTCTGAAACACACCTCCCTCCCTCCCTCCCTCCCTCCCTCCCACTGCACTGACAACAAGCAGCACCAAGAATCAATCTATGAAACACACCTCCCTCCCTCCCTCCCACTGCACTGACAACTAGCAGCACCAAGAATCAATCTCTGAAACACACCTCCCTCCCTCCCTCCCACTGCACTGACAACAAGCAGCACCAAGAATCAATCTCTGAAACACACCTCCCTCCCTCCCTCCCACTGCACTGACAACAAGCAGCACCAAGAATCAATCTCTGAAACACACCTCCCTCCCTCCCTCCCACTGCACTGACAACAAGCAGCACCAAGAATCAGTCTCTGAAACACACCTCCCTCCCTCCCTCCCACTGCACTGACAACAAGCAGCACCAAGAATCAATCTCTGAAACACACCTCCCTCTCTCCCTCCCACTGCACTGACAACAAGCAGCACCAAGAATCAATCTCTGAAACACACCTCCCTCCCTCCCTCCCACTGCACTGACAACAAGCAGCACCAAGAATCAGTCTCTGAAACACACCTCCCTCCCTCCCTCCCACTGCACTGACAACAAGCAGCACCAAGAATCAGTCTCTGAAACACACCTCCCTCCCTCCCACTGCACTGACCACAAGCAGCACCAAGAATCAATCTCTGAAACACACCTCCCTCCCTCCCACTGCACTGACCACAAGCAGCACCAAGAATCAATCTCTGAAACACACCTCCCTCCCTCCCTCCCACTGCACTGACAACTAGCAGCACCAAGAATCAATCTCTGAAACACACCTCCCTCCCTCCCTCCCACTGCACTGACAACTAGCAGCACCAAGAATCAATCTCTGAAACACACCTCCCTCCCTCCCACTGCACTGACAACAAGCAGCACCAAGAATCAATCTCTGAAACACACCTCCCTCTCTCCCTCCCACTGCACTGACCACAAGCAGCACATAAAACATAGTGAAAGCCCTTATCAGCTCCCCTGAAGCCCCTACCAGCTCCTCTGAAGCCCATATCAGCTCCTCTGAAGCCCCTACCAACTCCTCTGTCAGCTCCCCTGACCCCCTGTGAGCTCCTCACCTGTGTCTGCGTCAGTGTAGCGGCTCAGTGACCTCTCAGAGGTGCGGTGGCCCCTCTCTCGGCGTCGGTGGTGCCGCTGGTTCTCCTCAGGAATGACGCGCTCCAGCGAGTAGTCGTCGAGCCGCACGCCCTTGGAGCGCCCGTGTCCCAGGCTGGAGGCGGAGCGCTTCATGGGGCTCTCGTCCGTGATCGTCTGCATGGAGACAGGGAGAGAGAACACACTCAGCTAGGGGGGACACCTCACACTGAAGGGAGGTGGGGGGGCAAACTGATATCAGGCTTTGTTTCAGTTTGTCTTGCATTGAATGTTTTTCTCCAAACTCCATAATGATGTTAGGAGCCTGAACTCAGGTATGTAAATACAACATCAATTACAGAGCAGTTTCACCCATTCCAGGTTTAAATTCAAGCTAGATTAGCCACAGCGTGTACAGGTAACAAGCTCAGGTGTCTCTTTATTAAATACATAGTAAAACCAGGAAGGGATCAAACTGCTATGCAGTGGGAGTTTTATTTCCATTCCTGTACATATGACATGAGACTAAAAACCACAAGGGTGCTTTCAACAAGCCTGTAGGCAGTAACCTGTTCAAGCACATTCCCTCCAAGCCCCTCAAATCAAGACTTTTAATTATTGAAAAAAACCCTTGAAAATGTCCTCTAAAACTAGTCGCTTTAAAAGCTGAATTTATGCATGCTTAAATATGATATATGCATGTTTAAATATGGTATATATATTTTGCAATATGATTTATGGATTTAAATATGATATATGCATGCTTAAATATGATATATGCATGTTTAAATATGGTATATATATTTTGCAATATGATATATGGATTTAAATATGATATATGCATGTTTAAACATGATAAATGTTTTTTTAAAATATATAAAACATTTTGAGGAGTCATAGATTAGGGTGTTTATTATAAAAAAAACACACCGACTCTGCTTTAGGTGTTAAATATACTGCAGAGTATCAGAGAATATAAATGAGATGTTTTACACTCTTGAATGTGTTTCTTTTGCTTGCACACTGGGGGTGGAGGGCAGGGTCCAGTGGAGGTCAACGTGGCATTGCAAACACAGGAGAGGCTCTGCCCTGTTGAAGCTGACTGCTTCAGCTGTACAATATCTACCCTGCCTACCTGCAGGGCTCAGTGTGTGTGGCTACTTTTTGAAATGGGCTGCCTTGCCCAATAACAGCAGTCACATACCCAACACTTTTCAATCCAGACATTTGGGTACAGGCATTTTAGGGTGGCGGGTATGAAAATGTGACACCCCACCAAGTAAGTGTTTAGCGTTCCTATCCTGTTACAGGCACTAGGTGTTTAAGGCTGGTCAATCACTTCCTTTCAGATTGAGGCACTTTACTATATGTTAAAAAAAACTGAAAAAAACAAATGTTGAGGCAGCAACTCTGACCTGTCTACCCTGCTGTCTGTCTGTATTCTCATTAACAAGGTGACAATCACAACTACATCACAGTATAACAAGGGGTCTCACACACTGCAGTCTAATAGCAACACAGCAGTTTACAGATTCTGTGTGTGCGTGTGTGTGTCTGACCTGATGCACCCAGTGTCTCGTTTGTCCCTGCCGAGATCAAAACTGGGCCATACCTGATTACTAAACTAAAAAATTCTACCATGTATACATTAGCTGTAAGTGATTCAGAGCTGCTGACTGTAATGTATTTGTATACAATGTGTTTCTTCTAATCAATACACTAGTGTGCACTGTGTTCCACCACAGGCATGCTACTGGTAGACTTGTAGTTTGCTGTAGGCTCTGGATTGTAAACTCTAAACCCACTAAAATAATCTTCCTTGTTGTTCCAGAGATTGCAAAAAAGACGTGCTGCCATCCTTGAAAAAGAGACTAGGTGAGTTTCTGCAAAAACCTTTTACCAGACTTTAACCAGAACATACTTGGTTTTGAGGATAGAGTTCAATATACTAAATATATTAAAAATAAATACAATTACTAACAGACAGCCGATCCAAGCCTTGCTTGTGCTTGGGTGAGGACCCTTGCAGAACTACAGAGAGATGGTTATAACTTACAACATCCGTTATATCTGAGGCAATAAGTCCTCTTCACTGTTAACCCTGTGCATTCCCAACATGCTGTTTAGGGCACAACAAGGCAATGCCTCGGTCACAAGCAGAGAGAGGAGAGGCAAGGCAGGGTGGTCATGCCCAGCATGCACAGTGCGTACATCCTACTCATTGCCTCTTACCTGTCTGCTTCTTCAACATCCTACAAGGTAACAAGCCTGCGCAATTCTCATGCCACGCATCTCTGCAGCAGTGTTTCTGTTTCACAAGGCAAAGCATCGCGTCCGGGGGCTTGGCTGCACCAGCTATGCGTAAATTTAAACTTTAGCTTCGTTATAGCGAAAGTCTTCACTAACTTTGTGTGTTTTGTAGGTTGGTGCAACCCTGCACATGGATGACTGACTGCATCTGGCTCCAGTAGACCATTCAGACCAAATTCTCTTAGTTTTACTGAAAGATCTAGGATAGATTGTGCTGTGTACTAGACTGAGAGCCTTACAGATTGGAAGATTATGATGGCAAGGTTGGAACCCAAAAACTGGAATCAACTATTAGGAAGGAAAAACAGGAACACTGCATCTTTTCAATCATCCTCACAACGATGCGGCAGGGACATGCAGGCAAGCCGAAGGGTCTGTTCAGTTGCTGGGTTAGTTCACCAGGGGCCAGTTTTTCAAAACATTTAATCTGGATAACAGTGATCCGGATTTTGTAATCCTATATTTTGTGATTGAAATTACTTTTACAAAACCAGATTTTGTAATTGTAATTATTTGAAAAGCCGGGTCAAAACAATCCGGATAAAAGTGTTCTCGATCACAAAATATAGGTTTACAAAATCCGGATCACTGTTATCCAGATTAAAAGTTTTGAAAAACTGGTTGACCTGTAATCTGGACGTGAAGTGTGTTTGAGTTTGGTTACAATGTCCTCTGAAAGGCCAGGGTTGCTGGGATACTATCCTCCACTAACCCACAATACAGTATGTTTCCGAGCTTGCTCTCAAACACGGTTGTGCTAATATGGGCAGGGCTTTAGTCTTCAGGAGGTTTTTTTTTTTACGACAATTAATTTTCATGACTGCAGAAACTAGCCCTGAAACTGTCCTGCTAACTGCAATTTGCCAGGGATAGATGGCAGCTGAACAGCCCAGCTCGCACACAGTTTAGCTCTAAATGATGCAAATGAGGCTTTAACAGAGACAAGAATTAAAATGTCTGAATACAGAGAGTGACAGAAAGAGAGAGACAGAAAGAGATAGCGAGACAGTCAGGCAGAGATGGGAGAGAGAGCAATAGAGAGATGGATGAAGGAGAGAGGAGAATGTTGCTGGGAGTCAACACTAAGCACAAGTAAAAATGGGCCCTCAAATGTGCTTCCTGAGTTCGAATACCACCTCACTGTCACATTTAAGGGAACATTCAGTGTTTAAAAAAAAGCACCAGAGGCAGAAGAAATCAGACTGGCAGAGCCACAGAAGACGAGAGACAGAGCAGAGAGTGAGAGAACGAAAATTGGAAGAGATGGTAAGAGAGGAACATAAAGCTTAGCAAGAGAGACAGAAAGAGGAGATGGAGAAAGAGAGAGATAGAGAAAGGAGACTGAGACAAGGTACATACACTGAGGTTATTTCCGCGGGGCCGCCCTTTTCTCCTCTGCCAACAGCCACACAAGAGGCGCACACACACCGAAGCAGGAGACAGAATCAGGGGGAGGGAGGGAGGAGAGAGGGGAGGGAAGGAGTGAGAGGGGAGGGAAGGGGTGAGGGGGAAGGAAGAGGTGAAGGGGGAGGGGAGAGGGCAGGACACGGTGGTGGGTGAAGTGTAAGGGAAGGACCAGAGAATAAGAAAAAAAAGAATCCAAAACAAAATGAGAGAAAACAGAACCAAACAAACAAACAGACAGACAGACAAACAGAATACACAGAGGCAGGTGTGGGGGGGAGAGGCGCCATGTGTAAAGAATTAGGATGGGGTGGTGTGGGGTGTGGTGTGGTGGGGATAAACCAAAAAAAGAAAGGAGGAGGAGAAGAGAAAGCAGAAGATATCCCAGTTAGACACCAAGCAGCAGTGAGAGAGCGCAGTCGCATCAATACCACAATTACACACTTACCCGGCCGCTAGGGAGATACTGGTGGGAGAAAGGCAGTGGTTACATATACAGCGCACATAGGAAGCAAAGACTTGAGACACTGAGAAGCACACTGAACTCACAAAACCCGCTGGATAAACAATGATGGAGTCAGTCAGCAGTGAAAATGTGCAGTTATTGTAGATCACTTCAGAGACCTGCTAGAGCACTATGCGTCTCAATGAAACAAACACCCAGCCCATCCCTGATCCCTCCCAGCGCGTCTCAATGAAACAAACTCCCAGAGGTGGCAACCCTAGCAGCTACACCAGTACTGACAGACAAACGGTTTAGTATGAAGGCTTATCAAAGCATCATAAAGGTAAATGCTTGAATGCTAAACTATATGCAAGATAAAGAGCTTTGTTTGCGTAGAACATTTCAGACACTTCAATAAGTCAAATCGCTTCATGTTAATACGAGCTGTGGATGAGTCTCTCACTGAATGTGTGTGTCAGGTGGGGTAAGCAGAGATGGACAGCTGATACAGATTCATAGTGAGCTGTTCCACATGCAGCCTGACATGAAACACTGAGCTTCTCTACTGCTACAATTACAGCTGGAGACTGCAGTGCTTATCCATCACTGGGACCTTGTGCAGCAAACTTCCGTATTCCTAAGCCGGTCTTGTCTTTTTTTAGGTTTTTTTTTTTGTTTTGATCGGGTCCAAATTTAAATTATTGTGTGGATTTATTTAAATTAAATTGTTTTATTATATATTTTTTAATTTTCTTCCCAGGACGGACAATGACAGTCCCCTGCCCCGGTTCTCTCTGCATGTCAATGGCGATTTGAACCCGGATCTCCCACCACCGGAACGCCACGCCTCTGTAAGTAAACTCTGTCGTGGTTTCACATCACAGCTGTTCAGGTTGCCCTACAGATTACACTACGCCTCCTTGAAGGGAGCGCATATAGGAAGCCGTCTGTAGTTGTGCCTCATCAAACAGACAAGAACAGCACACAGTCTGAGTCTAGAGGAAAGAGCACTGTTTACAACTTGATGTGTAAAGGACATCATTTTTAATGGCATATCTTATACACAGGAGTGTATATATATATCCCAATAGTTGTTGAGATGGTGTTGCATGTGCTAGTTTACTATGCATTAAATGAGAAGCTTTTAAACACACGTTTAATGAATAATGAATGTGTGAACATATAAAGTACTCTTTATAGTAATTGAAGTGAGGTTTTGGGACCTGCTTGGTTGTGTTGAGACAGTATGAGGTCCAGTACTAATGTGAGACCAGGGGGCTCGTCAACTCCAGTACTCGGGATCCACTAACTCACCTGGGCTGGGCTGCACCAACTGGACGTACGTCCATCTTAAAAGTCAGTCTTAAACCCCAAGTCAGACGTTGTTATGTCTAACTCAAATATTTTAATTATGCCTGTTGCACCATCAATTCCTTACGCCTGCCCTTTCATAAGCTCTATACTGACGTGTCCTTGGAGACAAGCTTAGACTAACTCTTTACACCTGCCCTTATAAGGTGTAGGATTTAAGCCCTGGTGTGGCTTAGGTCAAGGTGGTGCAATCAGAATACGAGAATACGTTTTACACCTAGCTTATGCTCAGTTTTAAGTCAGACGAAGCTAAATGCCAGACTTAAGTCCAGTTGGTTGCAGCCCAGCCCTGGTCCTAATTATAGGGCTATTATTTTTTATTAACTGTGTGTTGTTTTCTCAAGGCTGGTTCATACTTCAGCCGTGTAACTGAGTGCCATTTGTAGCCTCTCCAGTCGAGTGACTGATTGATAATCCAAGGAGACTGGTGTTTTTCTCAGCCGTAGCACAACCATCTCCCTGAGTATGAAGGAATATGAACGACCCGTCTTGACGAACACGGAAAATGTCCAGAGCTGTTGGTGAGCTCTCTTTTACGTGCACAGGAAAGCAGTGCAGATTTAAAGTACATGCTTAGGTCTGCACGTGGTCTCCCGAGGACTGGAGGTGAGAAGCTCACCCTGGAGGTGCAGTACGGCGGGGAGGGGACCTCACGCACCCAGTGGATTATTCCTTCTGCTTTCAGAATTAACTGCAAGCCAATATGAAACCAGTTATGCTTGCTAAAGAATGATGAAGGTGATTAAATAACAACAACAACAAGAAAAAACCTTTCGAAACATAAGAAAGAAAAAAAAATAGAAACCCAGTTAAATTGCTGTGGGATACACTATCCTCTCGGGGGCCCTTTTTTGAACCACAAACCGTTTCCATAGTTTTATTAGCATTTTTAATGTTATCAATGCCAGACTGCCACTTCTGAGAGGATAGTGCAGCCAGGGGGGTGAGGGGGATGTGGGGGTGAGAGGATGAAGGTGCTCACTTGGTTGTCTGCAGGAAGTCGAGGCATGGAAGTGGCTCTCCCGTGCCCTTCTATAGGAAGATATTGCTCATTGTCGGAGTAACCGTCCTGCCCCATCTCTCTCATCTCTACCGACTGCAAAACAGAGGGAGAGCAAGGGTCACTGCGCGGGCAGGTAGGGCGAGGGGAGGGTCACCGTACAGACAACGGGAGAGAGCAGGGCAAGGTGGGGGTCACTGAACGGGTTGCATTTAAACAAATAAGGGGACCCCCACCCCTTCTTCCTAAACCAAAAAGGGGGTCACTGTGTCAGAATGTGAGCCATCGTTGCAGTCCATTAATTATTTATTTATCTTACTTATCTTCCAGCCAGGTCCCTAAAATGTGCATTCTGAAACTACATTGCTTTCCAGTGCACAAAGTACTTACACATGCTCAACATGTACATACCGTATCGTTCTCAGGCTTAAGAATCGTAATAAATCATTTTTAAAACATGTTTGTGTGTGTGGTTTCCAGTCATCGTTTCTGTGCACATTAGAGAGTCCAGTACAATACAGTTACAGGACCTGGTGTGAGTAGAAGCCTGTGCTGGGAGAGTGCTGCTATACTGGGCAGAGTGGACAGGGTGCTCTGGATGTACACAGCAGCAGAGTGTCTGTCTATCACTGATCTGCTCCTTGATGGCTACACCGAAGAGTGGATTGAATAAAGATAAATCAATACACCTGGGCCACATAGCAGATGAATAATGATGTTCCTTAAGAATTTTGTTTTTTACTGACCACCTTAAATGGTCATGCTGCCGTGGGGTGGTGTGAGAGGGAGGGCTCGGTCATAGAGCGCCAAGGCAAAGACTTACCTCTCGTGAATTTATCTAGCTCTGTGGTTCTCAACCAGTACAGAGTCCTTAGGGAAGCTCTAATAATTAACTGTCCAGGCAATTAACAGTCCCCAGCTTAGGGGCGGGCGCTTTGGGGATATGAGCATGGTCTAGAGTGATGTCATGAGCTGAAGTTAGTGGGGATTCTGCATGGCAAACTGGGGGTCCCCCAGTTTCATGCTGTATGAGAGTGAGCTGTGAGGGTTAGCTATGGAGGAAAGAAGTAACATGGGATTATTCATTCCCACTTCACTGTTCGCTGCTACACAGCCCCCATGACTGCCGGGCCAGGCTGGCTGTGAACAGAATCTGAGGCCAGCATCTCAACACTCTGTATTACTCTCAAACATTATACAGCAGAATCTGAGGCCAGCATCTCAACACTCTGCATTACACTCAAACATTATACAGCAGAATCTGAGGCCAGCATCTCAACACTCTGTATTACACTCAAACATTATACAGCAGAATCTGAGGCCAGCATCTCAACACTCTGTATTACACTGGAAACATTATACAGCAGAATCTGAGGCCAGCATCTCAACACTCTGTATTACACTGGAAACATTATACAGCAGAATCTGAGGCCAGCATCTCAACACTCTGTATTACACTGGAAACATTATACAGCAGAATCTGAGGCCAGCATCTCAACACTCTGTATTACACTCAAACATTATACAGCAGAATCTGAGGCCAGCATCTCAACACTCTGTATTACTCTCAAACATTATACAGCAGAATCTGAGGCCAGCATCTCAACACTCTGTATCACACTGGAAACATTATACAGCAGAATCTGAGGCCAGCATCTCAACACTCTGTATTACACTCAAACATTATACAGCAGAATCTGAGGCCAGCATCTCAACACTCTGTATTACACTCAAACGTTATACAGCAGAATCTGAGGCCAGCATCTCAACACTCTGTATTACACTGGAAACATTATACAGCAGAATCTGAGGCCAGCATCTCAACACTCTGTATTACACTCAAACGTTATACAGCAGAATCTGAGGCCAGCATCTCAACACTCTGTATTACACTGGAAACATTATACAGCAGAATCTGAGGCCAGCATCTCAACACTCTGTATTACACTGGAAACATACAGCAGAATCTGAGGCCAGCATCTCAACTCTCTGTATTACACTGGAAACATTATACAGCAGAATCTGAGGCCAGCATCTCAACACTCTGTATTACACTCAAACATTATACAGCAGAATCTGAGGCCAGCATCTCAACACTCTGTATTACACTCAAACGTTATACAGCAGAATCTGAGGCCAGCATCTCAACACTCTGTATTACACTGGAAACATTATACAGCAGAATCTGAGGCCAGCATCTCAACACTCTGTATTACACTGGAAACATTATACAGCAGAATCTGAGGCCAGCATCTCAACACTCTGTATTACACTCAAACATTATACAGCAGAATCTGAGGCCAGCATCTCAACACTCTGTATTACACTGGAAACATTATACAGCAGAATCTGAGGCCAGCATCTCAACACTCTGTATTACACTCAAACATTATACAGCAGAATCTGAGGCCAGCATCTCAACACTCTGCATTACACTGGAAACATTATACAGCAGAATCTGAGGCCAGCATCTCAACACTCTGTATTACACTGGAAACATTATACAGCAGAATCTGAGGCCAACATCTCAACACTCTGTATTACACTGGAAACATTATACAGCAGAATCTGAGGCCAGCATCTCAACACTCTGTATTACACTGGAAACATTACATAGCATTTATATTGATGTGTAACCTATCAAATTACAATTGTATGTTTTTGTAGGAGTTGCAATACAGAGTGACTTGTAATGGTTTACCTGTGTGTATGTAAACTGTTCCTAAGCTGTGTAATCTTGTCCTCAGTTGTTTTAATGTGTGCCAGACTGCAGTGAAGCTCTACATGGGTATATGCAGTGTCTCCTCACTGTGCAGCTGTGCCTGTGTATAGGCAGTGTATCATGGTTGGGTGTAGCTGTGCCTGTGTAATGTATATGCTCTGTATGCCATATATATATTCAGACTGTGTAGGGCTGTGGCTGTGAATATGCAGTGTATATATGCAACGTGAATGCAGTGTACAGTATATGCTGTGTCTCCTGGCTGTGTACCTGGGGGTTGTGCCGGGTGTCCTGCATGTCGTCAGGGTATCTCTCTGGGCTCCAGTTCCCTGCCTTTTGGAACATCTCCTGCGCTCTGGCAGTCACCCAGGACTGGCTCTCCGGCATCCCCCCCTCCTGTGGGCTGGGGGCACAAGAGCAGGAGCTTGTCAGGTTAACAGCAGGCTGGAAACTAAACTCTCCCCGATAAATCTCAAAGCTGTGAATCAGTTCAATGGAGAGCTCTTTTGATTTAGAGGTGAAGGGTTCTATTCAAGACTGTAAAGAGGTTAAGATGACTGTGTCTATAGTGTGGTCTGGTTGGGCAGTTCTGCCCTCTACTGTATGTTTGCTACATGCAATTCATATATATGGTCAGCAGTATAGACACATATTTACATTATTTCTGCTTAACCCTGAATTGCCAAATGCTTTTTTGTTCTGTAATTTTCCCTCGTAAGTTGGTTTGTGACTACTCTGCCAAGGTGTAGCAGTGGGAAATGTTGGTGAACAGCGTTTAGGGATATGTTACAGACATGGAAATAATGACTCCCATTGCACAGCAGTTTTACCCATTCCAGGTGTTAATACGAGTTTGATTAGCCACAGTGTGCATAGGTAACAAGCTCAGGCGTGTCTTATTAAAACCAGAAATGGATAAAACTGCTATGCAATGGGTGTATTACTTCAATCCCTGATGTTACAGTAAAATAAATACAAGAAAATGTCCCTGTCCTGAAGCCAGAGAGAGTTGGAATGGACAGGGCTACTTACACACTGTCAGGGTCCTGCTGAGGATCTGGCAGGCCATTGAGTCCCTGCCCCCCATCCTGCGTTGGGGAAGGAGGCTCCATGCGCTGAAACATTAATGGCGTTCGATTCTGTGTGAGATACAACATGGCCTAGAGCTGGTATCAGACAGACTAATGGGAATGGAGAAACAACATCCAGAGTGCAATGGGGCTCCACCGGCAGCAGGAGACAGCAAGGAGAGGAGTGCACACAGAGCATTGGGGGAATTCTGTAGATGCTCAAAGTTTTGTATTGATATAGCTTGGAGGTTTTTTTTTTAAGTGAACTCAGCACATTGCTGTCTGTAGGATACCGATGGTTCATGCCAACAATTCATTTACTTCCAGCCTTCTGCCCCATTAGTAAATGAATATTGTTAACCAGTTGGGTGCTAATGTGAGGTCTGGCTATATACCTTTATATATTGTGTTCCTTACTTTTAGGAACAAAATAATATTATTTTGCTTAGGCTTGGTGTTATTATTATTATTATTATTATTATTATTATTATTATTATTATTAATCAGTAGTTTGTAGGGAACATTCAATTCACACTATTGCATTATGAGAATGTGCATATCTGCTTGTTCGTACTTTAGCTGCAATGGAGACTGATGATCTATGATAATGATCTATTCAGTGCTCTGGGCTGGCAGCTCCACCCTTTCCCTTAAGGACAGAGGGAGCAGTCCAGTCTCCATGCCCACCCACTCCCCACCCTGCCTGCAAAGGTGGCCATTCATGTCGAATATTAATCTGTTTTTTATGCGCCTGTTTGATTCGTTACCCTTTCTAGTGGATTGAGATTTAAGGGAGCATGTTTAATTTGGGCTCGCATTGGCACTTATAGCAAGGTACATATAGAACAGAAGGCCACGGAGCGGAATGTATTGGTCCTTTTTGCTGCAATAGCTAGTGTCGGATCCACATAGTCTCTTCTAAGTCTATAAACCTTGCCTTTCAGAATACCACCCAGCTTAAGCATAACAGAATTCACTGTAAAGCTTTTAAAGGGAAACAATCAGACCTCTAGCAGCTAAGTGGTTAAACCCAGAAAATTCAATCAGAACAAAAAAAGAGCTGGTAGGTAGATAAAAAAGAAAAAAAAAAAGTGCAAAATTAAAATCTGATAATCTTCGTTCCAACTCTGAGCCCCACCGAATTGAAAATGTTATCGTTAGAGAGAGACGCAGTAAGGAAGGGAGAGCTGAAGCTGGTTTCTGTCACACTTGGATCCAGATTGTTTGTTTTGAGTCCCAGAACAAGACCTTCAGTAAAGCGCTCTTAAGATGAACCATGCAGCTTTGAATGCAGGGTGATGAGCATGTGTACCGTGATGCACTGTACAGAGATGCCACAGACACAACCAGCCCTGCTGTCAGACAGGGGCAGGGAGGCTCTGGCTAGCTCTTGGCCAGGCAGCTTCTGTTGTCTACAGAGGGACTGCTGAGAACAGAAGCAGCCAGCCAGACTCCAGCGCTCGGCCCTTGTGTTTGTGGGATTCCCAGCTGAGGGGCTGGCGGGTGCTGGGTCCGGCCTCACTGCTCTGGGCGTGTGCTAATCCTGTGCTCAGAGCTCAGCAGCAGCAGGAGTTTTGCATATCCACAGCAGCAGCAGCAGCAGGCTTTGGCATGCACACATGGGGAGGAACGCTACTTCTGAGACAAGTTAGCTAGTAGTGATGCATGCAAGCAGGCTGTATACAGCAGGGGGGATAGAGGGATGTCAGGTGATCAGTAAGTAAAGGATGAGACCCAAGAGAACAATAGAAAAAAAAGCTGTGCTAAAGAACAGGGTTATACTACACAAGAGCCTCTGCTAGACAGTTATAATTACTGAAACAGTTCATGCTTTAGCTGCTTTATATAATATCAATTAAGTCTCCCCTGGCAAATCAAAATGACGATTCACAAGTATTTCATCTCATTTTGCTACTTGTGCATTTAAAAAAAACCAAACAAACAGTTTGACAAAAATTCTATCAGACAGTAAATGTGCCACACTCGACTTGATTTATGATATATGATCCTCCTACATGAGTGGCAGCTGGTGCTTTGCAATCCCTTTGCCCTTAGACAGAAGCACACGAAGCAAAAACAGACATGTGCTGAAAGAGAGCTCGCTTGTCTTGCAGATTGCAGTCATAAATGGGAGTTGATTTGACATTGCAGATAAAAATGTGTACAGTACCGTTCCCTAGACTTAAAAGATCTGCATCTGCCAAGTGGTACTGGTGTTGTTTGTACCTGTGTTTGATGGGTTGTCATTGCAATGGATAATGATCAGTCCAATTCTTTATCGTATAACAGGGAGGAACCCCTCAGCATAAAACAAACCTTTTTTGTTTTGTAGGATTTACCTGAAGTCGTAGTTGTATAGTTTTAGGGATTCATTATTTGTGGGGGACTGTGGTTGTGAGAACAGAGCAGTGCTGCAGTACTAGTATCTGTGCAGAGCCCCCTTGCTGGGGGAGGCTAGTCAATAACTGCTCTTATCCTAATATTCTGTGATGAAGGGTGTGTGTCTCCTGGTCACCCCACACACAGCCAGTCCATGCTAGCACTCTGCACAGTCCTGTGCTGCTTCCCAGCTCTTTCAAATAAATATTGAAGTGCTAATATCCACAGGGACAGTAAAATGTCCCCCAGGGTCAATAACGAAAGATGCTGCGTATGGTTCTGTACAGGATTCCATTAGCATTAAAGTACTGAGTTTAAAAATGAATTCTCAGTTTGTTCCTCTGTATCGCGATTCCTAGCGGTATGCATGCAGTCGGGATTTCCTTCCTTATGCTAGGGATCGTCTGTGTTTCTCAAAGGTCTTATCAGTAGAAATTCTGCTGTCCGTCTCTCCAGTGGAGCTTTCCAATGGACTCTATGATCCCATCAGACAGCTGGCTGCTTTTTCTGCTTCAGATGAAGGTTTATTCCCCCAGTATATACTAGTATTTATTTATTTTGTTTACTATGAATTTTATAGTTTATCTCCAGTAGCCAATTAGTGCTGTTTTAAATTTCATGCATGTGTTTTTTTTATTTTGACTCAATGGTGATTTTGAGTATGCTATAGGTTTTTTTTTTTTATGAGTTTCGTGGAAGGTCAGAGCACAGAGCAGGTAATAATCTGATCAATGCGTTTATGTCCATATGTAAAAATCCAAGTGCTGGTATCATGATAGGATATCAGCAGGGCAATACGGGTTAGAATGGGGTCGTAGGGCATTGTCAGCAGGGCGTTGTTGGAAAATGGGAAATGGACTTTCAGTTTTTAACTCACACTGTATTTAAATACAAGCATTCTTTATAAACAGTCGGGAAAATGTCATTTTTATTAATTCAGCAAAGCAGGTTTGATTAAAAAGAAAAAAAAAAAGGTTTTAAATTAAGTATATTAGAGTTGCATGCACAGGAGGACAAGTGTGTCTTCCTTAACCCCCCTGAATTCCCCAGCGTATCTCCCAGCACCGGCAGGCTGCTCTGCACCTTCAGTGAACACAAACGTCTGACTGGGAGAGTTTTATCAGCAGAGGGAGACTTAGCCAATGTTAAAAAAACTTTATTATTTTGCTTAAAAACTGAAAAAACACATTCCATCCAGAGCCATGAGAAAGTTCTCTTTGGGAATCAGCCTTGCTTTGGTAGCCAGGTTGATTCCTCACAGCTGAGAGACAGAGCCTCCCTCCTTCAACAGGCTGATTCTTCAACACAACCAGTATTTTATCAGGGCGGATTCGCTGGACTTGTTTAATTCTTCAGTGAGAATGCAGTGAGATCGTTAATGTATACACGCCGTTTACGACAGGGAGAATATTAACGAGAGTCCAGCAGAGAGCGGCACTGTGATGCAGGGCCTAATGCCTTTCGGATTGGGTCTCTGGGGTTTCCTAGTAGCGTGTGAGGCTCTGAAGCCCCAGCTTGTTCCAAAGGGAGGCTCCTCTCTGTCACCTGCAGTCCTTTTGGGTCCTGCCCCCACCGAGATGTCTGACTCAAACTTGATCAAAACGTCACACACCCCTGAGTTCACACAATACATCAGCAGCTCTACACATTCTGCTGCCCATTGCAAAGGGTAAACGGGGAAGAGATTGTGTGTGGTTCAACAAAAGAGAAAGTCTAAATAAATATATATATATATATATATATATATATACAGGGATAGAAATAAGACTCATATTGCATAGCAGCTTCACTCATTCCAGGTGTTACTACTTGATTAGCCACAGTGTGTATAGGTAACAAGCTTAGGTGTGTCTTATTAAACTCATAGTAAAACCAGGAATGGATCAAACTGCTATGCAATGGGACTCTTATTTCCATCCCAGTGTATATATGTATAGACCAAAGCTGTTCTCACTCTTTTTGTCATTTACCTTACGGAATTTATTAGTAAAATGTCTACACATTGTCAAGCTACATATTTACAGTCTCAGTGGGCAGTCATCAACTTAAGTACAAGATATATATTTTTTTCAATCAAACACTAATAAAGAGGGAAGGGTTGTATATGGGAGGGCTACAGTCCATGAGGATTATTGCTAGCAGTGGTTGGTTGTTCACAGTTATGGTTGGAGGCGGGAGGGATTGGGATTGGGGGGAGAGATGGGTACTGTACAGTCAAAAGCTAGAATGGAAGCACAGCAGGTTCAGGTATGCATTGTAGAGCCGGAACAAAGACTCCCCCGAGACTGCAAACTGAAAAGTACTGGCACTTAGCTGTGATCAACCAGAAGTATTTTACCTGTTTTCCACAGCACAGTCAAACCATCCCAGGCAGGCCTGATACAGCAGCACAGAGACCTGGGTAATGCTCCACTGCAAGGCTGGGTGCACAGGCTGCAGTCACGCCTATCCTATATATAGTTGTAATCAGGGGTTACCTTGTAAGGAATAGGTACTGGATCTTAGAATTGAGGAACAGGGTAGCATTTTTGTTTGTAGAACTGATGAACTGATGATCTGCAGTAGCTTCTAATGATGCTTGTTGGTTTTGTGCCTTATTGTTGGTGTCGGTAGCTGCATGCCGACCTTTGCCTAACTTTTTTTTAACATAATCTTCAACAAACGCTAGTTTTTGGCCTTTTGCCGTTTGGGTTGTGAAAAAGACGAGTCATTTTTAAAAGCATTTTATCTTTCAACATTATTTTTTAAGTTACTTTCCGTGTCTTTAACATGACTGGCTACCTGTGTGCGTTATTGCAAACCTCCATCGTCCCATCACCTTTTGCTCAGATTCATATGTACAGAATGCTGCAGGGCTCTGGTACTCCCAGTGGAAATATACTGCCTGGAGCCCATTGCTATGTGTGTGGCAGTGGAAAAGAGATGTCAAGATTTATTGCTTCATTTAAACACGGTTTTTGATAAAAAAAAAAAGATTTGGTACTAACAAAGAGGGCTGGAGTTTATTCTTGTCTTTCAAAAACATCCTACGAAAACTCTAAAAGTTAAACAGTCTTTAAATAAAGCACGAGTTACGATTCGTAATCATTTTGGCTTGAACTTCAAAGCTTGGGTTGTTGCTGACTGGAAACAGCCTGGCTGTCACACTAGTTTTTGGGGGTTGCTAGTAAGTTTGCAACATTGCTAGACACATCACAGCCTTGCTGACCCTCATGTTTGTTTTCACTTTTAACTAATACTGTAGTACCATTGGATATTTAATAAGCTCCTCACAATACAGAGGTTTCCTTAGTTTAACATTATGATCCGTGGGCCCTTCTGTTGAGATGATGAGCTTATGGGCTAAATCAGGGAGGATTATTTAACTATAGAACTGTAGAACAGACAAATCGAGTCGGGGAGAAAAAAACGTTTCTGGCATGACAGGAGTTCATTATCCTGTGAGAATGCAGAGCAGGCCCTGCTCACAATGCTTTCATTCAGACGGCGCTATTTCAAGAACGTCTGATGAATAAAATAAGAGTTGAGATCATGAAACTGCCCCAGAATATTCCTAAAGAAGCCTTTGTTAGTCCAGAAGAGTCTCGTTAACGTCAAACCGGATTTTATGGAACATGCACATGAGCTGGAGCTGCGTGAACAGAGCCCTGCATGGCAGTATTGACTCCAGTTGCTTAATGGTGTCAAATTCAAATTCTCCAATGGATTCATTTAACCAGGATAGAACCATTGAGATGTACATCTCATTTCAAGGGATCTTGGTAGTTTCCTAACCTCTGATCTGTAAAAACACAGGAGCTACTAACCCTAAACCTCTCAAACGGGCATGCAGTAGTCGTTGTTAGGATTCGGGGTCCATGCACTGGGCCACGGGTTTACGTTTGCTGTTGGTTTGTTTTGTTTTGTTTTTGCTTTGCTGGCAGGGGAGTCTTTGCTGCAGCCACAGTAGTTTTTTGCTGAATGCAGAGTTAGTTTGCGATTGCAGAATGTGCTTCACTATGGCAGTACCTGCTCCTCCCGGAGAGCCTGAAGCTTTTTGGCTTTGCTCTGCCGGTAATACTCCATGATCATCATCGCCGCGTAGATCTTCCCAACCGTCAAGTCACTAGTTGCTATAAAGAGAGACAAGTTAGCTGATACAATTAGATCGGTATGACAATACAAACGATGCTCACCTCAATTACGCGATGATATATCATGGAAAGAAAGATCACGATCATCAGCCCTATTCATGAAACTCGTTTTCAGAATTCATAATGTACTAGTATTATATTGTTTAAATTCTGAGAAAGGTTACAACCAAAAACATCAGTTAAAGTAATATGATACACAGAAAACGACTAATTACTATGATTGCTAAAATGAACCTGTATTTAAAATAATAATAATAATTATTAAAATAAAATGAACCTGTATTTAAAATAATACTACTTATTATAATGAAATGAGTGTATTTAGCATAATTATTATTATTATGTTAAAATGAATCTGCATTTAGCGTGATTGTTATTATGATAAAAGGAGCCTTTTTTTATCCAGTTCCTATGATGATGGAATGAGGCTGTGTTTAACTTACCCTTGTGCGGAGTGACCAGCAGGTCCAGTGTCTTCTGAGACAGGTTCGGCCAGATTGCCATCATCTCCTTCCGCAGCTCCGCGTCCATCTGGTGTTTGTCTGCCCCTCCTGTTTGTTTCACAAACTCACTCATTTGTACACGGGCACAGATACAGTTCAAACACACTTTTAAACACAGTCACATTTATAACACATTCACATATATTTTCCTAAATATGTAAAATCAATTCAAATTGTAAAAAAAACAAAAAAAACACTGCATGATTGTGATTAAAGGAAAGTAACTCCAGTGGTCGGGGCTCCAGGCATACCCACCCTTAGCTATTTTGATGTCGAGCGCTGTCCTGATCAAGGCCATCAGGGTGGAGTTGAAATGGACTGTGTTGTCATCTGCGACAGGCAGATCCATTCTGAGCAACCTCTGTAGAGAGCGGAATAGAGCGGGTGAGATCGGACCAGAGCAGCAGGACAGAGAGCTCTGGAGCAGCACAAGTTTCTACTGCCTGTCTTCATTTACCACATTTCTTTTTTTATTTTTAATGTAGAGTGCCCAATTATTTTACCCTAATTTTCTCCACAGTTCAATATGTCCAATTATTATTTTTCCCCTCACTGCAGCAATTCCCCACAAAGCTCAGGTGAACTGAAGGTTCAGTGGTCGTCCTTCGATCCCATGTGCTTTTACCAAGGGAGACCCTCAGGGACCCCATATGTACGGGATTATTTTAAAGGCTTGCCTGAAGGCTCGTCTGCCCTGCTTGTAAACAGTGTAACTGGGTTAATGATCCTTGTAAACAGTGTAACTGGGTTAATGATCCTTGAGGCTTGGTGGTCCAGTGGTTAACGAAAAGGGCATGTTACCAGGAGATTCCCGTTTCAATCCCAGCCACTGACTCATTGTGTGACCCTGAGCAAGTCACTTAACCTCCTTGTGCTCCGTCCATCGGATGAGACGTGAAACAAACGAGGTCCTATTGGAAGTGACTGCAGCAGCAGCAGCAGTTGTTGATGCATTGCTCACCCCCTAGTCTCTGTAAATCCCTTTGGATAATTGCAATCATAATCATAATAATAATAATAATAATAATAATACAGGCAGTAAGGCTTGTTCTAGTGGAGCTCCCCCAGCCTGCATGGAGCTCCAGAGCTCATCCTGCAAGGTTCATCTTTCTTTCTTACAATAAAATAAAATAAAGTAAAAACAGTGAGTAGTAATTCATTGTTTTTTATTAATTTATTTTTTGTATTTATTTATTTTTAAACTTTTGACATTCAAGTAAAAAACAAACAAACCAAAAAAACATCAGGCACAGACCTCATCACAAAAAAAGGATGCATTATCTTTATCAAAAAGAAACAAACAGCAGAACCGGACATTTCATCTCAAACCGGGTTGCTATTGCACAATGCAGAACGTCACGAGCCGGGCAGGCAACCATGCGAGACGGGCATGCGGCATGCAGGACCAGGGCACTCTCCACAGGACAAGCAGCACACAGAAAGCATCTACGGATAACACATGAGAGACTCATTCATAGCTCTGCTATAGAAAGTGCTATCCGGGAAACTGAGCTCTCAGTGCAATGGTGCATCCTACAGGGTGCTAAGAGCAGCATTCACTATCTGGTCTGGCCACGTGGTATAGGGAGATGGGCACGGGTAGTGCATTAAGAGGCTACGTTCAGCTGAAGGCTATGAGATGGTATAAAAGTGGATTTTATCACTGTATCGAAAAAGGGATTTGGTGTTATTAGCAGGAAGAAGAAAAAAGAAAGAGTTAGCGAAGACATGAAAAGAGAGAGAGGGGGGGGAGAGGAGAAAAAGACAAGGAGATTTAAAAAGAAGACAGGAAAATCTACCACCACACAGCTGATCGTGTCCAAAAAAAAAGAACAGCATCCTGTCTGAAGCCGCTGTTAGAGAATGGGGTTTTGAACGAGTCAGCGCTGCTTTGAGAGTAACAGCGCTCCAGCTATGGTTGTCATAGCTTTGGGATGGGAATTGACAGGGTGTTGATGGCAGCTTGCAGAAGAAAAAACAAAACACACTATACAGGTAAAGGCTGCGTAAAAGGAACTGCCCTGGGAAACGCAAATAACTGTACGAAATCATACTGAAAAGAAACAAAAAGCCAGCATTCTCATGTACCGTTTCTTTATGCTTTATATTAAAATAATGTTAAACCAAAATTATACTTGTTTGTTTTTATAGAGAGTGTGCAGAAATAAATGTCCCCTGGACAGTTCCCTTAACCCATTTTATCCAGAATCAAAGATTGTACTTCACAGGGTTTTACCGGTATATTGGTCTTTTTTTTTCTTCGTAATTTGGTAACACTTTACATTAAGTGACTCTAATTACTGTGTTTATACAGTATTCACTTAATAAATACATGTGTACTTGCACATAATTCTGCATAGTTACAATGTACTTAATGTGTAAATCTTGTTGCGCTATATATGCAAGTACACAATTGTATCAGAAAAGGTTTAGGGTTGGGGTTAAAGTTAGGATTGGGGTTATATCGTGCACAAAGATTTCCACATTAAGTACATTGTAACTATGCACAATAACGTTGTAATTGTCCTTGTTATCAATGTGAGATTCACATCGTGGTGCGCCCCAGTGTGAAAGCAGGGCTCGATTTAGGGAAGGACACTTCAGGAGGGAGGCTGGCAGAACCCAGTATAGAGAGACACAGCTGGAGTTTAACTGCAGAGAAAGTGCACTGCCTCAGTGCCTCAGTGTAGCGTCAGGTTAGCAGTGTGTGACGGAGGGCAATCTGCCGGTTTGGACTGTACAATAAAGGTGCCACATTTAACCCTTTCATGCATGAAATATTGAAAAAAAAGTAGTTCTTAAGAAATATATTTTTCCTTGAAAATATTTTACATTTTATTTCCATTGCTTTATATGGAGAAGAAATGGCATCCTTGTATGAAGCTATCATGCATTTGTGTCTTCCATATGTCCCCATATAAAGACTAGAAGACAGTATTTTTTATCGCCATGCATGAAAGTATTAAACAGTTATACATTTCAGTTTATATTCAACTCATCCATTTTTATTTTTAATTGATTAACACATTTATCAATAACTCATGAATCCAAATAAATAATAAATTGCTTAATTCTTTATTTTTTTTGTCAAAGTCTCCATTTACATTGTTAACTAAAAAGTTACTGCTCTATATTTAGAAAACAGTTTCTCATACTTTTTTCTTTATTAAATCTTTAATATATCTATATATATATATGTGTGTAATATATAATATACATATATATAATATACATATATATATATATGTGAAAAATTAATGTGTGGACTAAGGTCATTTCTCAAAATCAAGTAGCATTTTAATTCAACATATCTCTTTAAATATGGCACTTTAGTCAACAGACAAACGAGAGATACTTGCACTGTTTTAATCCGATTCATTGCAGTCACCCTGTAGCTGTTTTTTTCTTTGCAAAAGAGATGGAATCAGGAATGGGTCTATAATGACTTGTACTGTGACTGCTCCATTACCAACAAAGAGCTTCTTTTAAACAATCAGAAAAAGAGATTGACACATAATTGGTGTTTCCAAGATACAGTTTTAGTCCCTTGGTGTTGTGAAACCGGTTTCTAAATCAAAATGCACCAAATATTTATCATTAAAAAAAAAAAATCAGTCGACTCATATGGGCCCCGGGCAGATGCTAAGGCGTGGGCCCCTCCCACCAGCACATTGGATGACTTCCACATAAGAAATAAACAAATCACTTTAAAAATTCAGAATGCAAACTAAAAGATCAGTAGGCCTAATTTATTGTCACATACCTGTTAAAAGGTTATGATACCATTTTATATTAAAATTAAAGAGTGTCAGGAACTAGACTATGTCACTTTAAGGTGACATGCGGTACTATTATGAATGTGTTTAATTTATGTTTTTCACTACTCTGTAGATATGACCAAACTTAGCCTACTGGGGCCCCGGGCACTTGCTGCTCGCCCCTGAAACCGGCTCTAAGTGATACTACAGCACACTCGATAATGGCCTATAAGTATTTGTCATAAAGTAAGAAATTCTGTGCGAAAACAAAAATAAATAAATCCTGTCATGTGAACTGAGTGTTATTTATTTTTTCTCCTGCACAGGTGAAGCTATAGTGAAGGTCTCGTAACAATGAAGCAGGCAAGCACGTTGGAGTGGAGAAGAGGGAGAGCGAGATCAGTGATCAGGTGAGAGGTGGAGCATGCAGGGAGGAGACTGGGCACAGTATAGTATGTAGAGAGGAAGAGGGACCGTAAAACATGTTAGAACTGCATTGACAGAAAAGAAAAAAGGCAGAGGTGGAAAAGTTAGTAGCAGTTTTGAACGGTCTGGAGAATTTGGAAAAAATGTATTTTTTTTTTTAAGGCACTGCTATCTATCAATAATAATAATAATAATAATAACAATAATCCTAGTGGTCAGTCTTCTATCAAGCTAACAAGTATATTGAAATAAATATATGAGTGCGTTCGTATCACACAAGAAGAGCCTGTGGCTATGCAATCCACAGGTAGGAAAGAGACTGAGGGATAAGGCAGCTTTGCAAGCAGCTCTCTCTGCGGTGTACTGTACTTACTGATTTACTGTTCTGTTCTGGGCATATGCAATAATAATACACCACTGTTAGAAAGGTCACACAGCAACAATGCAGGTGTTTTTTTTATAAGTGTGTGGGTTAGAGTCTGTTGGCTTCAGATGTCAAGGCTATCTGTCTGTCTGTCTGTCTGCCTGCCTGCCTGCCTCAGCAGCACGGGTTCCAGGTGCTTAAGAGAAACAGCAGGTTTCATTCAGCTCCTCCCTGCTCCTATGGATTGCATGGGCCCCCCACCCCCAGAAGCCCTCCCATGGATCTCTGAATGTCTCTGTGAAACACGGAACACTACAGGAACACAACTCTGCGTTTGCAGTCAGGGTCAGTCTACCTTATAAGCAACCCGTGCAGGGCATTTCTTCCCCAGGCCTAAGGGCGGCGACATGTGTCTTAGCATCTCATACATATCACTGTAAGTGATGCGGCCACTGCAGGAGCGTTAGTGAGCCAAAAAAGGAAGATGCAAGATCCCAGAAAAATAAGAATAAAAACAATAAACAAACAAAAAAAAAAAAACATATGGGAGATAGAAAAAAATATAATACAAAAACAAGGTTATTTTTGGAGCTTGTCAGTGATAGATAGAAAACTGATATTTTAATTATAATTTTTTGTTGTTGTTTTGTATTAAAAAAAAAAGATATATATAATAATTCTATGCAAAAGGTGTCTGTTGCATAGAAATACAGGAGGGCTTTGGAGAAGACAAAGCCCCCCTGCCTGTGTTGTAAGGATGGCAGTTAATGTCAATGCAGTTTCTGTCCCCCAGGAACAATGCACGCTACTATACCCATTATGCCTAGCCTTGGCTAAACAGCAAGCAGAGATGGCTGAGGTTTTTTTTTTTTTTTTTTTTTTAAGATCAGTGCACTCCGTCATGCTTCTTTAGGTGACTGCATTGTCCTCCACATTCTAGTTTAAGTAAGAATGCATTACAAAAATCGAAATAAGTATAAAGCAACATTCATTCCGTTCGATGCTCTAGCAAGTTTTTAAGGTTTTAGTGGAATTCAAACCTTGCAGGCCACCCTATGAGGGCATTTCTTGCCTAAGCCGAGAGGGGGGGAGATTACACGCAATAAACTGTACATATCCTTATAATGAATTCGCCCGCTGAAAGAAGAACACATGGAGTTAGAGCAGACAAGAACACACAATAGGAGATAGGAGAATCGAAAAAAAAAAAGTTACAGAAACACTTTGACAACACTTTGTCTCCTCTGCTCTAAAACTGTCCCTGATATAAAATAATTGAATGTGAATCTGCTATTGTTTCCACTCCTCTACACTCCCTCCAGATTCTCTGCAGCCACACTGTCTTTGATGTGATATAATTAGGGCTTCTGATTTTCGGTTTTAATCAATAAAAAAACGATAAAAAAAAACCTGATACAAAAAAATGAAATTAGTGCATATCCAATGAACACCAGAAAAACATTGGAAATGGTGACTCAATTCACGTTGACTTGACCCCTTTCCCTGTGAAGAAAATAAATAAAATACCTAAAAAAAAAAGAAAAAAAAGAACATTCCTAGTGCAGCTGGGCAATGTCCCTCCTTCCTGACTTGTATCTCGTATTGATTCGACCTGAATACTTTAAAACCACCCCAACTACTGAGTGGCAGCAAATTCCTACATTTCTACTGGAGGATTGTAACACGCTTACGAGATTTAAAACAGTATGTTCGTGCTAGCTCGATTCAAAGCTACATTACAGTACTATACAGGTAGTATTTACATGCTCGTGGAATTTAAAACAGAATTGCAAATTGTGGCGAAATGTAAAAAAATGCCTAAACACACAAAACCCCCCAGAAGAATATGCCCGTGACCATAAGGACTTACTATACATATTGTGACAGAAAAAAACTAAAGGAACCAAAAACAATAATTTCATACAGTATATAAAAAGCGAAAGCCCCGAAAAAAAAACCATTTACATATAACTCGCTAATAGCGAAAAAATGAAATTAATAAAACCCGAAAAACAGAAGCCCCTGATATAATATAATATAATCTAATATACATATGGCTCCATTCTGTCCTCTGCTTCACCCTCCCTCCCAAGCTCACTGTCTAATGTAATGTAATGTAATGTAATACATCATCATGCAATACCACACCCCTGTACGCCCCTTACAGTTCTGACTTGAGGGCTACACACGGGCACATGCATTTGGACCCTGGAATACAGGTACCTGATAAATTATTCTGTGCAATAGTCAGAATAAGTTTTTTTTATATGCAGTATGCAGATTCCAGGAGCAGTCTTGAGAGACAAGACCATGAGACAGTTCCTGAGGAGTCAGCGAGTGGCTATAATGAGGGAGACAGGGTGGGAGTCACAGCAGGGAGGCCAGAGAGGAAGGAAATCCAAGAGGGGCCACTCCATCCCATGTGTAGAGGGTCTGCTGGTTCAGATGGATGCCAGGGCTGCCTGGGAACTCGCTGAAGACACACTGCAGAGCTCATTCTCTCCAAATTATTTTCAGGTGTATTTATCTAACGAGGATAGAACTCTTGAGATGTGTGTCTCATTTCCAAGGGGGATCCCGGCCAGAAAGTCTCTCTCTTCTCAGGAGGATGAGAGCACAGCTTCACTCCCTGCTGTGCTGTGCTGCACTGTGCTGTGCTTTGTGTGTGTGTGTGTGTGTGTGTGTCTACTGCCAGTGTCCCGGAGCCTCAACAGCAAGGCTAAAGGGTTTCTTAGAGGAGAATCCTCTTGTGTCTTTCTTCTTTTGAGGGAGGCAGTTTGGCTGCTGAACTTCCCTGTTAGATGTGTGTATGTGTGCGTGAGCATGTCTGAGCAAATGTGTGTGTTTGTGAGTGAACATGTCTGGGTAGAGGTGTGTATATTTGTGTGGCCGGGACACTTACACCAGGGTATGTGTGTATTCTGAGTATGAGTATGTCTGTGTGTGTTTACAGTGTGTGTGTGTGTGTGTGTGTCTATGAATGTGTCTGTGCACATCCGAGTTTGAGCATGTCTGAGTGTGTCAGTATGTGTTGATGTGTGTGCCAGGTTGCCAGGCTGCAGAGGGCTGTCGAAGGCAGGCTCTTACCAGGCGGCAGGGTCGTACTCAGCCCAGATCCTCACGTACTCGTCCAGGTGGTGAGGCCCCAGGATGGACGAGTCCCTGGTCAGGTACTCAAAGTTGTCCATGATGACGGCCACAAACAGGTTCAACATCTAGAGACAGAGAAAGCAAGTTTACACAGGTTCTGTAAACAGAGGTGCTGTGTGTCAGTGCTGTGGCTTCTGAATTCAAATTGAAATGTATTTATTTAACCAGGATAGAACCCTTGAGATATACTTCTCAGTGTTAAGGGGGTCCTGGCAAGAGAAGGCGGCACAAAATAACACATGTATGAAATCAATAGCAAAAAATCAAACAGGACAAAAACTGAAAATAACAGTAATACAAAATAAAAGCATAGAAAAGTAAAAACATGGCATTGGACACAGTGGTTGATGTGTTTTTTGGGGCTGGCTTGCTTACCAGGAAGGAGCAGAGGAAGATGAAGGAGACGAAGTAGAGGTACGCGAACACACTCCCGCACTCGGGCTCCTTCGTCCCCGATCGCACGTCACACTCCTTCCCTCCCAGGCAGGCCAGCATGATGTCATGCCACGCCTCCCCCGTGGCACTCCTGCGTGGACACATCAGGGGAACACTTTGAAATAATGACCGCAAATTCATTATGAATTCCGGCTGAGTACCAAAGGAATAACACCAGCATATCCTTTGCACGTCCTCTGAGTTCAGTTAAGCATTGCTGAAGTTCAATATGCAACTTCTGCTCTGCATTTAGCTGTTCTGTACCTGGCCAGGGCTAAAAGGGTTAACACCTGGGCTTTTCTTCAACCTTTGTTAAATTTCCACTTATTTTTCCCCTCGAGTCTAAGGGTGTTGCAGAAAGCAGCTGAACGCATTTTGGAGTTAAAACAAAACAGAAAGTTCAGGTCCAGTACAGAGCCACACTGCGTATTGAAAAGGGAGAACAGCGCTGACCTGAAGAGCAGCATCAAGGCTTGGAAGAAGGTCCTGAAGTTGTTGTGCTGGTTGATGGCACTCTCCTCCTGCTCGTCGATGGCAATGTTCCCAAACAGCTACGAACACAGAATCACAGAGTGACCCCAGGCAGGCAGGCGGGCAGGGTTTAGGGTTAGGATTAGAGTTAGGGTAAGGGATGGGGTTATATCGTGGAAAACGATTTCCACATTAAGTACATTGTAACTATGCATACTGTCATTGTAATTATGTGTATTGACTAAGTAACTACTACGTAAATGCACAGTAATTAACAGACCTAATGTAAAGTGTTACCTTTTGTTCTACTCTGAGATTGCCACTATACTGTATAAATGATGAAGTATTGCCTTACTTGCATGCCAATGATGGCATAAATGAAGAACAGCATGGCGATTAGCAGACACACATAGGGCAGGGCCTAGAGAGGGGAGAGAAACAGCATTGGTTAATACACTGACAGACTGAAACAATAGAAACAGCATTGGTTAATACACTGACAGACTGAACCAATAGAAACAGCATTGGTTAATACACTGACAGACTGAAACAATAGAAACAGCATTGGTTAATACACTGACAGAATGAACCAATAGAAACAGCATTGGTTAGTGCACTGGTAGACTGAACCAATAGAAACAGCATTGGTTAATACACTGGTAGACTGAACCGATAGAAACAGCATTGGTTAATACACTGGTAGACTGAACCAATAGAAACAGCATTGGTTAGTGCACTGGTAGACTGAACCAATAAGAACAGCATTGGTGATTGGTAGTAAGTAGCTGTGAGAATGCGGCCCGCTGTTTGTGTTGTGGACCTGCATGAAAGAGGCTGCACACAGGGGCGGCAGGGTACCTTGAAGGACTGAACGAAGGTCCACAGCAGGATTCGGATGGTGTAGCCCTGACGCAGCAACTTGATGAGCCGAGCCGCTCGGAAGAGCCTCAGAAAGCTCAGGTTGATAAAGTTATTCTGAAAAGACAGGGTTGTTATAACAAAGAGAGAGACAGCCGTCAGTCTGCGTAACCGAGCCGACACCGACTGGCAGATTTAATAATTAAAAAATAAAATAATAATAATAATAAAAACAAACAAATAAATAAATAAACAAGTAATAGACATAACAGTTAGAAAAAGCTCCCAAAAAGATATCTAACCACCATCATCCAATCAGGTAAAGTAGCGTTATAAGGTTTTTTAAACAACCAAATGCACTGATCTTTGAGACAAGCAAGCCACAATAATATGGAGTCCGCTCACACATGTAAGATGCGCATACAGAGAGAAGCTGTTTCCATGTACATGCCACGCTCCCGGCTCTAAAATATGACAGCATCACCAACTCAACATCCGTTTCTCTGCACAGACAGACACACACACAGGAGGGTGTTTTGGAGTTAGAAGGGGGGCTCTGTTATTTTTTTAAAAAGGATGTTGAAGCCATATTTTATGGGGACTGTGTATAGTTTTTGGTGCTGGTGTACTTGCTGTGTTTCTGAGCCCATCTCAAGCTGCACCACCTGCTTTTAAAAACCTGTACAGCGCCTCTGAACGTGGATGTTAGGGCGCTATGAATGCAATTAGGATATGTAATAAGGTGCATTTATGATCTCTACCCATTGAGGAGTGACCTCACTCTTCAACATCACGATGGCAGCTCATTCATCAGGATTGACCGTCATAGTGGAGAATCGTGCAGTAGCATCACAATGAGTGATGCTGGCTTCAACTGAGGGGCTGCTGGGATACTAACTAGTAACAGGTTCATTAACTCTGTTCCAATACAAGACAACAAAATAGGAACAGGTATGAGCTCTAACTGACGAGCTTACTGATGTACTCTTATGATCATTAGCATTATTATTATGATCATTCTTCTTCATTTTAATTATTGTTAATCCTCTGGTAGTTTCAGCTGCACCAACCAGCTCCAAAAAGTGTCAATACACTGCCGTGTGTTAGAGGAGGGAGCGTAACATATTGACTCCACTAAGCATGCATGAGCCCCCTAGCCAGGAAGCAGGGACACAGCAGCTGAATTAATAATAGCACACTAAACTGGGAGAGGGGAGAGGGGAGGGACATGCGCTCCCTAATAATAGACGCATGCAGCTTTTTTCTTGTTCCACACAGAAGGAAGGCACAGAGGAAGCAGTATGGCAAAATAGCAATCAAAATATCCACACGCCAAGGGGGGTTCTGGATTATTTTGTACACAGTGTGTGTGATGGGTTTTCAGTGCAATAAACCAACATATGTCAGGCCTTCTCAATGCCACCCACTGCTGTTTCAATGTGTGCTGCAGCAGAGCATTTAACATCTTGGTCTATTACATTTAAGCATGAGTTATGCTATATAGTATGTATATGTATGTATGTATGTATGTATGTATTCATTTATGGTTGACTAACTGGGGCAGCTTGTAAGTTGTTTAAAAATAAAATGAAGGCAGTTTTTGTGTCTTTGTGCAAATTGGACTGGTTTCAGAATGAAAGGAGAGAGAGAGTGAGAGAGGGAGAGGCCCCTACTGAGTCATACACTGCACTGAGTCATACACTTATCCAAGCAGTGACCAGGTGCCTGGCTTGATCACAGTGCGAGGTGGCACAGAATCTGAAAACACAGAGTCTGGGAGAAAAGCCAAGGGGACAGTATAATCTCAGCTGAGCCTGTGCAGGTCTTTATTTTCATGACAGGGCCTTGAGAAGTTCAGTTCCTGTCTGTGGTCTCGCTATGTGAGTGGTGGGATGGAGATGGGCCATGACAGAATTTCTAAGGTATAACACGGGTGTAATTTGTTCAAACCGGCAAGCCACATGAGAAGGCAGCAGTGCAGTTTGATTGTATGTTTCCTCGGGTCGTACGGGCTAAAAAGAGAGCTCGAGTATCCCAGCTGGCAGCCCTTTTCCTTTAGTGTGGGGGGCGGGGTGTCAACCCAGTCCCTGCATGTCAGGGTGTGGATATTTTAAACTCCATTTCTAACTAGTTTCAGAGGCAATACTGCACTAAGAGAAGCATGCACAGGCCACTGTAAGAAATACACGCTTAAAAAGGAAGCCTTACAAAAAGCCTGACTCTAACTTCACTCCCACAGTTTTACTGTATGATACTAAAAATGTATACACGGTAAAAAAAAAAAAAAGTTCAAATCAAAAAGCCAAGATTTAGAAGTTTTGTTATTTAATTTCACTGTTTTTTTAATACAGGGTATATATATATATCTCGAACCCTAATTATTTGTATTTTATTTTTCAATAGATGCAGTTTTATTTGGCAATTAAGTAGTGTGACAGTATCTGTCAAGGACATTCCCAGCATACTTGCTGTTTATGAGAACTAGAATGGGAACGGGATTACATTTTTTAAATGAAATGTTATTTTATACATTTCTTGTTTTATGGGTAAATCCACTGAGCTAGAGGACACAGTAATAACGCAGTCCCTTACTTTAATATCTTGATAAGTGTGTGTCTGTGTGGAGGGGAGAGGAGGTTATTACTGTGCGCTTGTCCTGGATATGCTCAGAAAAGACAAGCAGCTGGAATTAATGCACTGGTCCATTTCCTCAGTGATTTGTTTTGCCATTTACTAACCCTTGCTTAATCCTATCACAGGACGTGAACCTGCACTGTATGACTCACCCTGCACACCACGTGGCTGCAGTTCTACCAGGTGAGCCACTCAGGGACCCCGTATTATTCTCAGATTTTTAACTGCTTTTAATGACCCCAGCATAATTGTAACTGCAATTGTAATTGAACAAAACAGCATTGTAGTTGTAAGTGCAATTTCAGCAAACGAGGCTGCTGTAATTATAATTGGCCCAGGTCTGCTGGTGGCACTGTTTCAAAGGGTTAAAGTGCCCTGACTGCCTGCACTGGCGCTGGTTGACGCTGAAGGGAAGAGAAGTTGGAGAAGCGTTTGAAAGGCAGGCAGAGGGTTCGAAGGCAGGGCTGACCAGTTTAAGAAAGCTCATGCACGGGGACGTTTTCTTAGTTAATGGATGCATTAGAGGCTCCAAAGAATTACAAACCAACCAGGTTCTACATGTAGATGTTGTAGATGAATGGTTTATAATTGCAACCAGTTTAAAAGATAAGTTGGCATGGACACACAGACCAGGTCATGGATGAACACATGAGTTTCATAGTGCATTTTGATTGGATGAATTTATCAGTAGGCGTTGCGCCAATAAAGCACAGTTTAAAGAAAGCATGTAAAAAGATAAAACAAGAAATAAACAATCATTATACTTTTTCAAACTAAAACAGCTGAACATCTACATCTGTAACACAGCATTTCTTTCTTTTAATACACGTTTATATATAACTAAAGGATTTCTTGCTAACATATACTGGTAAATCATTCTACTAGTATACAGTATGCAGTACAGAATTACATAATAAATGCCCATTGCAAGAGAATGGTTAACTTTACTGGTTGGGAGTGAAGTCATTCATGTTGACTGTAACATAATGAGTGATGCTGCAATACTCGGGGGGGGGGGGGGGGATTGCTGCAGCGAGAACAGTAAAATATTAGGGGGAGGGGGGCAGAATACATCCTCTGAAGTGTCACATTATTAAACAGTAAAGTTAAGCACATCTCCAGTCAGGCATTGACGCCTTGTACTGCGTTAAGTCTGAGTTCTTGCCAACAGACTGCAGGCCACAAGGGACGTTTATATAAGATTTTTAGGAACATGTTTCATGCTTCACTGCAAAAACCATGAGAGAGTCCCTGCGGACACACTCGTACACACATGCGCACGCACACACACACACACACGTAGTTAACCAGTTACACATCATACTCTGCTGTGACACTGATGGGACAAAGGTTATTAAAGGCTGTATTACAATTTAAATACTTTATAAAGGCACTAGCAGCTAGCAGCTCTGTTCTGCAGTTACATAATGTTTGTGCTTGGGCAGCTGGTGCCCCTCATACAGTATCTGTGCTGCCTGAGCGCACAGCAGACAGACAGCCCCCCAGACTCCCACAGGGTCTTAGGGTATCGCTGCCTGGACTGGCTTCACTGCTCCAGGGAGGCTTTACAGAGCAGAGGAGGACATTGAAACTTCATCCCTGTGTCTGCCTCACTGTCTTAACTGGCTCTATAGCTTAGTACCCAATCAGTTTCCATTGCGGGGTCCCTGTGATATCAAGAAGAAATTCTGGGGTGTGGACGGGGGGCTACCCATCACATGCCTTTCCTCAGGGGATTGATCCCTCTGCCTTGAATCTTCTTGAATGCTGAGTGGATGTTTGAGACACAGGGATGCCAGTTACACCATCTTCCTCTGCTCTATAAACGCTGAGGGATTATAACCCATTCTTCAAGGACACTAACCACCTAATGGTTAGATAACCTGTTTGAGGCATGCCCTCAGACAGCTGGGCGTCTCCAACAATCTTATAACATGCAGCTCTCACACAGCCCCACAGGCCCCCCTGTGGAGACAGGCAGGTCTGCAGTGCTGAGACAGGCAGGGAGCTAGAATTTGAACCCCAGAGTTGGTTTTTGACTCTCTTCACGGCTGCGCCTCTCTCACCAGGAACGGGCAGTGGCTGGCTGGTGAGTTTTGGGGGCTTCATTGGTTTGTCTGTCCACCAAAGTTGTCAGCAAAAAGGTGAACTCATAGTTCCTGTGAAAGGTTGCTATTTTGCACTAAACCTGAGTAAGGCTCCCTGCAGCGTGTCTGATAGACAGAGGAATTCACAAGCTGCTACCGCCTGTGTGGAGAGGTGTAGCCGCAGGAGAACTCAGGGAACCACCACCCCCTACCCGCTTTAACCTAGACCTTCCTACGACATGCAGCAGTACAAAACACAAGAGCACACTTACCCCTAGCTCCGTCACCAAGATATCAGTTACGCTGCCCATGACTGTGACAAAATCAAAAATATTCCATGCGTCTCGAAAATAGTTCTGTAGGGTAGAGAAGAAGAAGAGAAAATATGTCATAAAACACAATGGATGTTTCTCATTAAAATATTGCATGTTTGTATCAAGTACTGCTGATATATATATAGATGTTGGTTTTGTAATGTTTCTATATTTTCTGTGTTGATATGAATTGCTGAAGAATGATGTAACCACAGGTTAGGTATAAAAAGGCTTGTTTAGAGCTCTTTTGTTAGACCAGAGGAAGAAGAGACCACTGCTATGCCCTGTTGTCTCTGAAATTGGTAATTATGCCCTTTTTGTATTGTTCTGTGAGTCTAAAAAGTATTAGTATTAAACTGACTAATTGTATTGAGCGAACCATTCTTGGGTTAATCCACAAAATAAGACTCCCAGCAGTGAGCCACTCAACAGCGGTGAGTGTAATATAATGGAAAGTGCTCACCAGAATTCCAAAGGCAATTATTTTGAGAACGCACTCCATTGAGAAGAGTGCCGTGAACACAATGTTCAGGTTCTTTAGCACTGCCTCATAGGCGTCTGTCGCACCGTAGAACTGGACATGAGAGAGAGAGAGAGAGAGAGAGAGACACAGTCAGTCACACCAAAACAGAACCAAAGCCATTCCAATGAGACTGTTTGAAAATAGAATGAGTTTTATTAACGGTGCATGTGACTACTAAAATAAGACCCCTATTGCATAGCAGTTTCACCCATTCCAGGTTTTATTACCAGCTTGATTAGCCACAGTGTATAGGTAAGTCACAGGCGTGTGTCTTATTAAAGTCACAGTAAAACCAGGAATGGATTGAACTGCTTTGCAATGGGAGCCTTCTTTCCATTCCTGAACAGTGTCTGTGGGTCAGTGGTTTACCTTCATCATGAGCACGATGGTGTTGAGCGCAATCATCGCCATGATGGTGTATTCAAAGGGCGGCGACACCACGAACTGCCACATGCGGTACTGGAAGCTCTGCTTGTTTTGAGGCATGTGCCGCGTCAGGGGCCTGGCACTGATGGCAAAGTCGATGCAAGCTCTCTGGGAAACACAGATTCAAATATGTTGGAAGAAAAAATAGTTTTTTGTAATGTTCTTCTATTTTCTATGTTGCAATGCTTTGTCTGGGTATTTCCTTAAATTCAGTGTAAAGGCCAGCTTGTGGAAAGTTACTGATAAGGACACATCCCTTATTTGGGTTTGATATACGGAGGTTGTTGGTGTCTCTTCCGTTGTAATCTCTTGTAGTAATATATCTTATTAGCAGGGTGTGTGTGTGTGTCAAATGCATGATGTTTATTAGATGGGCCAAGAGGGTCCCAAGCTATACAGGAAAACAGTTACAAAAGAAAGAATTGCTAAAGAATGATGTCATCACAGGTCAGGTATAAAAAGGCTCCTTTGTTAGACCAGAGGAATTAAGACTGTGCATGAATACCTGTTTCATATTGCATGCTGATTTTGAAGTTGAATAAAGTGTTAGTGTTAAACTGACTCATTGTTGTACTGAGCGAATCATTCTGGGTTAATCCACACAATAAGACTCACTCCAGACGTTGGGAATGAATACAGAATATAACATTGGGGGTGTTTGAAAAAATAAAAGTTATTGTAACTGTAGTTCTAATGAACGCCAGGTCTGGGTAGGGGTGTGTTGCAGAGGGCTGTCCCTCGTTCTTCTCCAGTAATTGTAATTGTAACTGTAGTTCTAATGGATGCCAGTTCTGGGTAGGTTCTGTACCTCGTTCTTCTCCAGACTGTAGTCCTCCATCATCTTGTCGCCCTGTTCCTGGAAGGTAATGATGATCAAGGCCACGAAAATGTTCACAAAGAAGAACGGGAACACCACGAAATAGACCACGTAGAAAATCGACATCTCCATGCGATACCCTGGGCTGGGGCCCTGGTTCTCATACGTGGCATCGACGGAGTGCTTCAGAACTCTGTGTGGGGAGGGGGAGAGACGGAGGTGCACAAATCAAACATTTTACCGCTAATAAGACTTTAGAACTGAGTTCATGTCTTGAGTGCGTTCCAGAAAGATGCTTTATTTTACTGTAATAACATCCTAATAAAATAAAAAATGAAAGTAATTAACTAAGAGTTAAAATTGAAGAAAATGCAGAGAAGATACAGAGAACGGACTTCAGGAATTTGCTCTTGGTGGGCGTGCTGTGTCTATGAGAGATACTCACTGTGGCCAGCCCTCTCCTGTGGACACAGTGAAGAGGGTCAGCAGAGCCCACAGCACGTTGTCGTAGTGAAAATCGTACTTCCTCCACTCGCGCTTCTGTGCCTTCACCTCGTTGTGTCGCTCGTACACCAGGTACTCCCCTCTGCAGACAAAACAAACCGGGGAACACTTCATTCACATGTTTTTATGATTGTTTTAACTGGGTTTTTTGTTCTGTTTGAATTTTTTGTGTCTTTTTTGCCATTGATTTTTATAATGTGCTATTTCTTGATGCCTCCTTCTCCTGCCAGGACCCCCTTGAAATGAGATGTACATCTCAAGGGTTCTATCCTGGTTAAATAAATACATTTGGAATGTGTAAAACGTACCTGCAGTCGCGCTCCAGCTCCTTGGACTCGTCGGTGCAGAAGAAGAAGCGTCCCTTGAAGAGCTGCACCGCCACCACAGCGAAGATGAACATGAAGAGCATGTAGACAATGAGGATATTGAGCACATTCTTCAAGGAGTTTACCACACAGTCAAACACCGCCTGGGCAGAGAGAGAGAGAGAGACGGGGGCAGTCAGGCACTGCCTGAGAGAGAGAGAGAGAGAGAGAGAGAGAGAGAGAGAGACCCAGGCACGCTGCATCACTTTACCTTGAGCTTGGGCAATTGCTTTACCTTGAGCTTGGGCAATCCCTTTACCTTGAGCTTGGGCAATCCCTTTACCTTGAGCTTGGGCAATCCCTTTACCTTGAGCTTGGGCAATCCCTTTACCTTGAGCTTGGGCAATCCCTTTACCTTGAGCTTGGGCAATCCCTTTACCTTGAGCTTGGGCAATCGCTTTACCTTGAGCTTGGGCAATCCCTTTACCTTGAGCTTGGGCAATCGCTTTACCTTGAGCTTGGGCAATCGCTTGATGGTCTTGAGAGGTCTCAGCACCCTGAGGACTCGCAGAGACTTGATGGTGCTGATGTCTTTTCCTTTACTGCTCCCCCTGCAAGCAAAGTGGAGGAACAACACATCAGAAATCATTGCAGAGTCAGGTCTGCTGCAGAGCTCCTGAAGCCCTGTATCCATCTCTCTTTAACGACAAAACCAAAAAGTGCCCAAGATCTGTTCTCACCTCAGAATTCAATATGCCTTCCCGGGACACTAAATGCCAGCACCATAAATTGAGCATGTTGGTAAATACAATATTACTGCAATAGACGCGGAATATGAATTGGTTGTCAATACTATAGTAGTAATATTATCAATGTTTCCTATTGGATGACTAATTGGATTTCTAAAGAGGGTTAAAACTTTCAACAGCCCCCCTTCAGTTCAGAGATCCTGTATTTTTGTACCTCAGAGGTGGCAGCCCTAGTTCTGCATGTAAAAGCTGTGAGGTGCACAGGGCCCCCTGTGAGCAGCACGCTGTTGTACATCCGCAAATTATAAAAGAAGCAGTGACACACTGAAGAAATGAGGCCTCTGAGCCGCAGTCCTCCTTTGATTAATATCATCACCGGCTCGGCTACACTGGTGACTCCTGACTGTCTGCTGGCAGCTCAGCAGCTGCCAGGGAAATCAGAAACGCGAGCAGGGAAGCACAATTAGCTGTTCAGCCCATCGCGTCTCACCCATTATCATTGCATTATGTAATAGAGGTTATTCATGACAATGCCTGCCTTTAAACAAGCTGTCCGCCTATCAAACTGTGACCCTGTTCTCTCAGACACTGGCATTATCATACCACGTGCAGGTTGAGAGAATGGGGTCACACCACAGGAGGAAAGGATTAACATAGGGTCATTTAACAGCAAGCCCCAAAAGTAGACAACATGATTCCAGTTATAGTAACAGGTAAACATTTTCAAATAACATAACAATTGATAACAAATTATTTCTTAAAATGGTCTGTTGTTGGAAGAAGAAGAAGCAGCAGGAAATCAGAGAGAAAGACAGGAAGAGAGAGAAAGAGAAAACAGTGACAAGCCAGCATCGTTTGGAGACAGTTATTGAGATGAGAAAGAACAGAAACTTTACCGCGCGCTGCTCCTGTTGGGACGCGGCCACGGCGGGAATGCAGAGAGACAAGAGAAGGTCAGTGAGAGCGAGAGAGAAGAGCGAGGAAACACATCCAGACGAGGAGAGAGATGGAGAGAGAGAGAGAGAGAGAGAGAAAGGGACAGTGGAGGCCTGCGCTTCATAGAGACTGGCTGCAGGGTTGGTGCACAATCCTAACCACCAGCCCATATCATCAGCATAACACGCGAGGCTCAACCCAATACAAGATAAGAATTTGTCAGCCTGAGATTCCAGTTTCTCTTCATTTCTAATTCTGAATCTTTAAAATAAGTAAAATAGGAAATTCTTGGGTGGTATGTAAAGTACAATAACTGGATATACTTGTGTCTTGGATTTACACATTCTTATCTTATATTAAATATCCCCCTGTGTTCGCCACGAATGACCTTTAAACAGCCACTATTGCTTTCAGTTGGCAAGACTTGACCCCTGTGTGCACTAATCCTGCTTTCTGGTTCATTAACGAAGCTGTAGAAATCCACCTATCTCTGTGCTGGGCTGCTTAGGGACTTTACAGTTCAGAGCCACCTGCTCTAAACTGTAAAGTCCCTATGCAGCCCAGCACAGAGATCACTTCCTGTCCTCATTCACAATGATGACCGCAGCGCATTGGCAGATTGTCCCACAAGCCCCCTTCCCCCTTCAGTCTGTGACACTCAGTAATCAGACACCAGAAATAACAAAATCAATTCAATACAGTATTAAAAATAAATAAAAGACAACTGCTGGCCCATATGAAGTTAACAATACTACAGTTCCACTAGACTGAAAGATAATTGTGTTACAGGCAAAGATATAACATCTTCTTTAATGTTATCTTTGTAGTGTCACCATTTTTATTTTTGATTATATATACACACACACACACACACACACACACACACACACACACACATGTCACATGCTTAAATGGTAATAGCGGATGTAAAAATGTCCTGGTTCTGGAAATTGTTGTACATTGCGGTGGTATTATTCTAGTGTACTGTAGTATCTTTCATATGCAGGGAGGCCAGAAGGTTGATGTAAGATCCAAGCGCTGCCCCAACCGATGCTTACACTGAGATGCAGTGCAGTCTGACAGCCCCGTGTCACAGTGCTGAGGGGTGGGAGGGGGGCTTCAGAGACAAGGCAGCCTTGAGAGCCGGGGTACCAGTAATAAAACACTGGATCAGTAACGCTGCAATGGGACAGACTGCACAGCCATTACAGGGAACATTTTGTAGCCCGTTGTGTAACACTGAGAATACCCATTATTTGTCCTTTTCTTTGTACCACGCTGATCCTTCAATGAGAGGGAGGATGTAAATATAATACAATAATGTTAATAATGCTGATTAATGGGGCTTAATGGGTGTTTTTAGAGCAGCACAGTAAAAATGCATTCAGACCTTTCTTTTAAAGGAGAGGGATACAGCATTATCTTTTAGCTTCAACAGTACAGCATTGACTTTTGTGTTATGAATAACTAGGAGCTGTTGTGTCATACTGGCTAGTTCACGAAAATATATAACCAGATTGACAAATGTAATATCATTTAGCATTCTTTCTTTATTTTTAGCATCCCTGAGTGTTCTTTTAACCCATGCATACTAATACCGGGGTTGCCTGGTTTGGTGGGAGCTGTACTGTTGTTGCGGTCAGGCACAGTGGGTTTGTGAATGAGGAGCTGGACTAGGGGTGGTATAGGTTTAGAGTTTAAACGCTAATTGTAAAATACCTTTGTAATAGTAGTTGTAATTTCAGCAAACAATGCTGCTGTAATTATAATTGACCCCAGGTCTGCCCTGAGGTGCAGTGCTCCCCTTTAAGACCCCAGGTTTAGAGTGGGAGGTGAGTCCAAATGGACCAGACACTGTACAGGGTAGGAATCTCGGTGGGTGGGGTTTATAGAGGGGTGCGTCTCAGCAAGGGAGCACTGCAGCTCCTTAGTGTTAAATTAAATATCATTTTAACAGGCTGGATTGGTGACATGAAAATAAAACGCATCAGCAATTTTATAAAACTAGTAAAAACTTCAGAATCCTGGCATTAACCTACCGAGCTGCCCTCGCTAGTTTTCTAACACTGTTTCTCCAGTGCTCCCCCTTTACAGCACTGCAGTCAGGACCTATTTGTGTTTCACTTTAAAACCAGAATGCAGGTGCGAGTGGAATGGTATTGGCAGCTGCTTTAGTGAGCCACAGGGTCTCCTTATGAAGGGTACATGCTTAATGTTTTGATCATTAGTAAACTGTTTACTTATAATACATCTTTCTTTCTTTTTGTTAATGCAGGCCTGACAATGAAGGAGACAGAACAGTTATATTCATACAGAGTCGCTACTGGGACACAATGCATTCATGAAGGATGATAGAGCAAACACAGAGACATGGAGAGCAGGAGTCGGGCACACTGTCCTGTCAGCCTTGCTGCCACAGAGAGGAGCACAAGGACACTTTCACAAGGTTGGTAAAAATAGATTTGTATTCTTTTTTTTGGGGTGGGGGGGCTGTGTTTGTACTGTTAACTTGGCAGGTGCTTGCTGCCAATGTCAATGGAACCTCACCTTGTCTCAGTTAGCCAGTTACCACACAATACACAAACTTAGCTTTTTTTGTTTTTACTTTCAAGATGCCTTAAATCACCTTTGTGTTCAAATCAGATGCCTCTGTGTGCATTCTAGTATTTAGTAATTGCATTTAACTATTTATTGGCAGGTGTTAAATAATAAATCCATTCATTAATGTGCTGATATTCCTCTCACCTGGGGCGCTGCCATTTGTTGTCAGTTTCCAGCCTCAGTACAGCAGTACGAGGATCAGCACACCCCTAATCTATCTGTCTATCGATTGATCGATCAATCTATCAATCAATCTATCTATCTATCTATCTATCTATCTATCTATCTATCAATCTATCAATCAATCTATCAATCAATCAATCTATCTATCTATCTATCTATCTATCTATCTATCTATCTATCTATCAATCTATCAATCAATCTATCAATCAATCAATCAATCAATCTATCAATCTATCAATCTATCTATCTATCTATCTATCTATCTATCTATCTATCTATCTATCTATCTATCTATCTATCAATCAATCAATCAATCAATCAATCAATCAATCAATCAATCAATCAATCAATCAATCAATCAATCAATCAATCAATCTATCTATCTATCTATCTATCTATCTATCTATCTATCAATCAATCAATCAATCAATCAATCAATCAATCAATCAATCAATCAATCAATCAATCAATCAATCAATCAATCAATCAATCTATCTATCTATCTATCTATCTATCTATCTATCTATCTATCTATCTATCTATCTATCTATCTATCTATCTATCTATCTATCTATAGATCTATCTCGCCTCATAATGACATGTTTGATGTAGTTTCTGTAGAGTGCGGGTCAGTATCTGAGCGCTGTCTCGGTGTGACAGCATGGCTGAGCCGCTGGACTGTGGCAGTTCACGACAGTACTGTTTACACTCTACTGTATAAGGCAGGCAGAGCAGAGCAGGCCCAGGGGAACACTTACGTGAAGGCGAAGGCCACCAGGGCACCACTAACCACTATAAAATCCAAGATGTTCCAGAGGTCTCGAAAATAGGCACCTTGGTGCAGGACCAGACCCAGATCCACCATCTAAACAGGAGCAGAAAGAAAGCACAGCAGGATTGAGTGCTGAGTAGGGCTACAACAGAATATGGTTGGCATAGATGCAGAGAGACGGGCCGCGCTCTTCACCTTTCTCAGAGAGACGGGTCGCGCTCCTCGTCTGTCTCAGAGAGACGGGCCGCGCTCCTCGCCTGTCTCAGAGAGACGGGCCGCGCTCCTCGCCTGTCTCAGAGAGACGGGCCGCGCTCCTCGCCTGTCTCAGAGAGACGTGCCGCGCTCCTCGCCTGTCTCAGAGAGACGGGCCGCGCTCCTCGCCTGTCTCAGAGAGACGGGCCGCGCTCCTCGCCTGTCTCAGAGAGACGGGCCGCGCTCTTCGCCTGTCTCAGAGAGACGGGCCGCGCTCTTCGTCTGTCTCAGAGAGACGGCCGGTGTGTAAAACTGTACTACACTCTTTCCAACACATGAAACGTTCTCTTTGATCCGTTGCTTTTTCTCAAGACCACTGTACCACAGTGCTTACAACCTCTCCTGTGTGCTCTGTTTTCGTAAATGGCCACTGATACAATATCAGCTAGTCGACTGTTTTAATCTCGGCTATTCCACCCTGCAAAGAAGTAGCCCTACTGCTCAGAAATAGAGCCCCCAGAATGAAAAGAGTTGATAACACTTTAAAATCATGGCCTCAAATTCATAATGAATTCCCACAGGATACCACAGGAATAACACCTGAATATCTTATTCATGCATGAATGAACATGTCTCACAATCCCCTGGTTTAATGCCTTATACATGTGATCAACATGATTTGTTACAAAGAAACATAGAATTAATACAGGTAATTAAACCCACATGAATTCACAATTAATGACTTCACAACTCAGAGGAAGTGCAGAAGATATTCAGGTGTTATTCCTGCTGTGGGATTGGGCCGGAATTCATTAGGAATTTGCAGACATTGTTTTAAAGGGTTACCAAAGAGTTTCTCACAGCAGCTTTACAACAGTCTATACTTCAGCTGCCACAGCGCAGGTATACTTGTCATGGGTCCTTATCCTTAGTAGAAGCATAATGTTTAAGATCCACATCCGAATAATAATAAAGAATGGAACTGGACACCCATCTCACCTTGATTAACATTTCGAATGTGAAGACGCCAGTGAACACGTAGTCAAAGTACCGAAGAACCTGAAACAAAACAGTCATCAATTCATTCTCAATTCACAACCAACCCAGGTCGCAAGCATCTATAGACAGTGTTCAAATTCACCTCATTTCATGTGCACAACAAACGCTTTCAAATTTGCAAATCTGCATTCAACAAGCTGGCAAAAGGAAGTGTGAATTGAATACCTTGTTTGTATTATATAGGGGGTTTTCATTTGTATCCCAAGAGGGCGTTAAACTGTCTGCTGTCCTATTTGTTTGATTTTGTTTTTTAAATTAACAAATGCATTGATTATTTATTCAATGAATGTGATGTAAAATAATGTTGTAGTTTATCCACTGATTTTATATAGTACAGGGATGGAAACAAGACTCCTATTGCATAGCAGTTTCACCCATTCCATGTTTTACTACGAGCTTGATTGGCCATACTGTATAGGTAACAGGCTCATGTGTGTCTTATTAAACTGATAGTAAAACCAGGAATGCATCAAACTGCTATGCAATGGGAGTCTTACTGTAGTTCACACCTTAGTTCCAGTATGTTTTGTTTTCATTGTGTGTGTTTGATTGGTGGGCCGGGTCACTGCGTGTGCGTGTGCGTGTGACTCACGATGTTGCGGGGGGAGTCTGGCTGCACGGGGTCCTCAGCGGCCAGCGCGATGCTGCTCATGGCGATCACCAGCAGGATGCACATCTCGAAGTAGCGCAGCGTGACGATGTAGTGGCACAGCCTGCGGAACCTGGGGGAGAGAGGGGGGTCAGCCTGAACCCAGGATTCATCACAAAGCAACCCAGCACCCCAGAACCCCAGGACTCAGCACACTCCAGCACTGCATTCCAGCACTACACATTACGAGCACTGCAGTGATCCCAGTAAAGCCGTTTGGGCAGAGAGCTGCTTACGGGCTTACGGGTTGGTGGTGGAGAGGATGAACATGGAGCTGTAGGGAGGCATTGGTTTGGGCCCGTCGCCCCCTTGCTTCTCAAACTCCTCTTCCTCCTCCTTCTTCTCCTCCTCCTTCTTGGGCAGCGGCTCGGTGTTTGCGTTCTTGTTCACTGAGAAAGCAGAGGGAGAATAACAATCACCCAGTGTAAAGCACAACATGGAAATGCGAATGATTAAGCTTGTGTAATTCAACTGTAATTGATCAAATACATATATGGTATAATTACAATTATCCAAGTGTGCTAAGGTTCAACTACAATTACAATTACATTGCAATTGCACCTAATTACAAATTGCACAATTACAATTGTAATTGACCCCAGGTCTGGTGGCTAATCAAGCTGGTAGTAAAATCTGGATTGGGTGAAACCGCTATGCAATCGGAGTCTTGTTTCCATCTCTGTAGTCGTCCTGTCGTCTCAAAGTAACAGCACTCTAATGGCAGTGGTTATAAAAATTCCACAAAATTCTTTTTTTCCACATAAAAGATGTTAAAGCTGAAACGCCCAGGAAGTGAAGAGCAGTGCAGCGGGCGAGTCTCACCCTGCAGAGTGGCGTTCTCCTTGGGGAAGGCTGGTGGGATGTCCACGGCGGTGTGCTCGGGCTTCTTGCTGTTGGTCTTGGCCGGGTTGTTGGTGGGGGTGGAGCTGGGGTTGGTGAGGATCAAGCTGTTCTCGGGGGGCTTGTGCGGGTTGCCCCCTGGCGGGTTGCCCCCTGGTGCCTTGCGGTTGAGCACGTTGTTGGGCGCATTGGGGTTAGGGTTGGGGTTGGTGGTGTTGTTGGGGTTGGGGTTGGGGTTGCTGTGGTTTGCCAGTCGGGCAGGGCTCTGTGGCGCGGCGGTGGTGTTGTTGCCAAGGCTCCGGGAGTTGGGGGGCTGCGTGGCCAGCTTGTTGTTCTTCATGTTGTCGATGTCCTCCGGGTGCTGCTGGCTGTCCTGCCGGGACAGGTCCTGCTGGATGGGCCGCGTGGTGGACAGGTTTGGACCCGAGGAGGGACCGTTACCCTGCCCCTCTCTGACAGACACAGAGACACAACACAGTTACAATACAATACAGTTACAATACAATACAGCTTGCTGTTATATAGCGCTCTTCATGTGGAGCATCTCAGGGCGCTTTAAATTAAAACAAAAAAAGCCATTGGCCAATCAATCCAGCTCAAACATAAGCAAACTTATTTATAACAGGAAGCCAGTGCAGTGATTGAAGACACAGAGTAATGTGTATGAGTCAGCACTCTGGCTGCAGCATTTTGAACCAATTGGAACTGACGTAATCTAGAATTGGGAAGGCCAGCAAACACAGCATTCCAGTAATCTAACCGAGACATAACAAAAGCATGAACCAAAGGGGCGAAACTCAGCTGAGTAAATCTGAAGGTAAATCTACATAAAAGCAGGCAGCTGACCAGAATGTTTGTCAGTTTGTTTCTTTTAGCTTTTTGACAACAGCATAATCTGAAAACATAAGGTACAGTAAAACTAAGAATGGAAGTTAAGTAGCCTTGATCAGTGTACTAACTAGCCCAAACATGTGCCTACTTAGTTTCTGTGTTTTACAACTATTGCCTAATGCTAGTTCAGTGAAACTATGAACACAATGTGAGACCGTACAGAACTAAACTGCTGCTCTTCAGTGGTAAGCTCATCTGTTCATGACCAGTGTTTCATGCAGTCCAAGGGGCTGATGTTGGGGGCTGTGCATTCTGTGTGCTGTAATAACTCACTTCCTGCGCCGGTGCCTGCGCTCTCCCTCTCTCTTGCCCTCCGTCTCGTAGGTGGACTGGGCTGCTTGCCGATGCCTCCTCCTCCGGTCCACACTGTCAGGCTGCTCGCTATCTCCCGTGTCCTGCCGGTTAATGCCCCTGTTCCCTCCGCCTCCCTCTCCCCCTCCTCTGTGCCTCCCCCCTCTCCTGTCCCCCCCTCCGGAGCCCCTGCCTCCCCCCCCTGTCCCCTCCTCCTCCTCCCCAGGCCAGCGGTGAGGAGGCTTGGGCCGGCGGTGCTCGCTCAGCCCGTCTCCGCGGGGGGACACGCTGCGCCCCTCCTTGCTGCGGCCAGGCTGCCTGTGCTGGTGGCGCCGGTGGGGGTCCCTGTTGCGCTCTCCTCCCCCACCCCCTCCCTCCCTGGGGTCCATGCAGTCCTGGTTGTGTCCGCGGTGCATGTCTGCGTGCTGGCTGGGGTCGGGCTCCTTGCTGCTGCTGCGCTGGCCCCTCCTGGTCTCGCTGGAGTCTGCACGCTCGTAGGGCCGGTTGCCCCCGCCGCCACCACCACCCCCCTGTGGCCGCTCGTGGTAGCGCGCCTGCTTCCTCAGGAACTCCTCTGCGCGCTGCTGGCTCAGCCGCTGCTCTCCCGCAGGGTCGCTCGGACGTGTCTTGTTGGTGTTGTTGTTGCGGTTCTCCTGTGGGTCCACCACCAGGGGGCGGTCCAGGTGCGTCTTCATGTCAGGGCGGATGTGCCGTGAGTACGATACCTGCGCCTAGATAAAATAGTGAGAGTGTAAGAAACCTCTATTAGTGTAAGAGTCCTCTATTAGTGTAAGAGCCCTCTATTAGTATAAGAGACCTCTATTAGTGTAAGAGTCCTCTATTAGTGTAAGAGTCCTCTATTTGTGTAAGAGTCCTCTATTAGAGTAAGCCCTATGGGCCGATCCCTGGTATGTATACATGTGAATGAATTGTTTATGATACAGTTCATTAGGTAACACAGTAACGGCGGGGCAGCTCCGCTTCATGTACAGCGGCGGGGCGCTCACCTTCCAGCGGTCCTCGGGTTCCAGCTCGTTGTACAGCGCCTCCCTGCTGGCCATCAGGTTCTGCTTGCGGATCTCGCTGGTGCGCTGCTCCCACACCGACTTTCCCCCCTTCATGTTCTTCTGCTGCTCCTTCCTGCATGGACGGCAGAGAGAGAGAGAGAGAGAGAGGGCATCAGTGGCTGCCACGCTCTTAACGTGACGCTCAGCTAGGGCTGCCACCTCTGAGGTACATAAAACCAGGATATCTGAACGGAAGGGGGGCTGCTAAAAGTGTAAACCCTCTCTAGAAATCCTACAGTCATCCAATAGGAAGCACTGATAATATTACTACTGTAGTATTGACAACCAATTCATACTGGTGTGTCTATTGCAGTTATATTGTATCCTTTATCTAACTTGTGCTGAATTTACGGTCCTGGCATTGAGGTGTTGCTGTAGTATTAATCTGCATGGATGTAGAAGTATAAGATTAAAGACCAGGATAAGATTAAACAAACATGATCTTTTAGTGTCCCAGGAAGGCATATTGAATTCCTGGGACACCTTCCTCTAAACCGGAACAATCCAGGAATAACAGGGACAGGTGGCAACCCTACACTCAGCATCTACAAATGAACAACGCTGAACGTAAACTGTAATTAAAAAAATCTTCACACAATCAAAACCTAAAGAATTCTGAAGATTTCAGTACATGTTCTTGTTCCATGAGTGCACAGGATCAACCTACCGACAAAGAATTGTGACAGGTACAGGGCTGGTATTAAGACTGCCATTGCATTGCAGCTTGATCCATTCCTGGAGTTTAATGAGACACACCTGAGCTTGTTACCTGTACACACTGTGGCTGATCAAGCTGGTATTTAAACATGGAATGGGGGAAACTGCTATGCAATAGGAGTCTTATTGCCATCCCTGAGATACTTACCATTTTTTCAAAGCAAAACAAACTGATTAACAGTACGTGTATGTCCTGCTCATCTTTTCAAATAAAGATGATTTCTAATAAGTTGGTACGTTTAGTTGACTTTCCTATGTCTTTTATGTATATACAGTACTGTACCCTGTTATTTCGCTTGGGAAATATTGAAAAGAGAATTAGTGAGGGGCCCTAGCACAGTAAAGCAAAGCACAGCTACAATTTAAAGTCTACATTACCCAACCATGAATGAACTAAGTGTAAATTATTGTATGCTGAAATCGAGTGACTCAGCGCTCAAAGGAAGTCAGATGGACACATTAACTTGCAAAGTCACACGGCTTTTACGTCTCACAGCGGATGTTTAAATGTAACATAGTGAACAGGATTTCTCTGTGATGCATCGTGGAATACAGAAGCCAAACGGGCGCTCCGACCCTGAGCAGTCTATAATAAATTATAACATTGATTTGATGGGAAACTTACCATTTATATGGGAAGCATTCGGGTTTAAACTAAACCTCGGTTTAGTTTAAATTACACTCGGTTACTGACATCAAACGGAATGCATGATAAGCTCATTGCTTAGCCTGTTTCACACAAAAACTGAAACGAGCACCAGCATTAAGAAGCAGCAATAATATACTTCCTATCCATTCAGACATTCACATTTTGGTCAGTATATTTAATTTGAGTCACTAGACGAGATGGCAGGTCTGTGTCATGGTAGAGGAGGTTTGTAATTGTTATCATGAACACGAGTTGCACTGGGGGGTCACGAGGGGGCATGTGCCTCCCCCAAACGCACACACACACTTATTTATTTAAAACAATGTTCAAGCAGGAGTAGTGTACTCCGAACTGAATTGAACTGAACATAGTGTATGATTGCATTGAAACTGCCATGCAACAGGAATCTTATTTCCATTCCTGAATCCTACTCGTGGAAGTTTTAATGCAGCAAAATGGTTTGCAAGAGGAGGAGTTAATCTGTGACAGTACAATTGCTTTCAGTATCACTGGGGTCTGATTTATGTGTTTTGCTGTGATGTAAGACACCTGGAAAGATTATTAACAGGACACCTGCATTAACAACTGGCACGGTTACTTCAAATGCACTCCGTCAAAAACGATGTTACTTGCAATACTGCTGAGGTAAATTTGCTTTTGGTTAATTAAACAATCCTGAGTCTAGGATGAAACCAGAAAGAGGTTACCTGCTATTAAAACAAGCAGCTGGCTAATACAGTGTGCTCATAGAAGCATAGCCATTCCATAATGATAGGAGCGCACAACATTTAAAAGCAACTACACTGTTAAATAAAAGATACAAATAAATACAAATTCAACTACAGGCACAGGAGAGTGAGTAAACGGTATGACTGGTGCACATCACGGAAATCACATCCAAATCAGAAAAGGAAATAAAAAAGAAGCATTCATCACTCAGCCTATTTACCAAGGAAAGAGTGAAACAGAAAGTGATACGCCACCCATGCAGCATGCACAACGAGTTAGATGTACACAGAGCAGCTCTGTGTGTCAGGCACACAACGAGTTAGATGTACACAGAGCAGCTCTGTGTGTCAGGCACGCAACGAGTTAGATGTACACAGAGCAGCTCTGTGTGTCAGGCGCACAACGAGTTAGATGTACACAGAGCAGCTCTGTGTGTCAGGCACGCAACGAGTTAGATGTACACAGAGCAGCTCTGTGTGTCAGGCACACAACGAGTTAGATGTACACAGAGCAGCTCTGTGTGTCAGGCACACAACGAGCTAGATATACACAGAGCAGCTCTGTGTGTCAGGCACACAACGAGTTAGAGGTACACAGAGCAGCTCTGTGGGTCAGGCACACAACGAGTTAGATGTACACAGAGCAGCTCTGTGTGTCAGGCACACAACGAGTTAGAGGTACACAGAGCAGCTCTGTGGGTCAGGCACACAACGAGTTAGAGGTACACATTTGAGCACAGAGCAGCTCTGGGTCAGGCACACACTGGGGAGCACTGCTCATAAATCTTATGAACTTGCTATGCATTGTTATAATGTACTTAATGTGTAACCCTAACCCAAACCACCCTAACCCCAACCCTAACTCTTTTCTGATACAATTGTGTACTTACATATATTGTGCAAGAAGATTTCCACATTAAATACATTGTAACTGTGCATAATGACATTGTAATGATGTGTAAGTACACCTGCAATTACTAAGTAACTACCATCTAACTAAATACACAGTAATCAGAGACACTTAATGTAAAGTGTTACCCAGTTTGGATAAAACACTTCTCTCTGGGATTTCTTTTCTCTGCAAACACTGCAGATCATCAAGCACTTTGTCAGCTCCAGCAAACGCTCTACGTGTTTCTTTTTGTTTTGTTTTGTTGTTTGTTTTGTCCACAGAAGGTATGCAAGGGTGTGACTGGAAATGTGAGCGAGACCTCGGCAGCTGGTATAATATGTTGTGTGAATAAAGAGGGTCCTGCTGTAGTACTGTTTAAACTTCAAACATTTCGACTAGTGGAAACATTTGTCTCCTTGCTTTGAAAAATGAAAATTAACCTTGAATCTTATCTCTCTAAAACAGCTGAGAAAAAAAGTTTCATGAACTGTAACTTGATTAATTAATCAAAATTTCACTTAAAAGAATATCTTCAGTCGTTAAGATGTTGTTGAAATGGCAAGCATAAGTTTTACATGCAAGTTTATGACGGGGTGTTTGTGCAGTTTTGGATGTTTTTTGTGGATATGTTGTGGAGAGCAGTGGCTGTGGGTCTGGTTGTACTGCAGGAATCCTCGTTACAATCCTGGTGCTGTGATGTATTGTATTACATTGTATTAACAGGGTCTGCTCTGATCCTGGGCTCTAATATATTCATCAGCATCTCACACACTGGGCAGGCACAGCCCGACTGATTTACTGCACAGTTTAATTTCTTCATTTCAGGAATTCAGATTCATGAGTTAACATTAAAAAACAATGTTGTTTTTGATGAAAAGAAAATACAATTCACTCCTGCTACAGTATACAATTCTTCGGTGAGAATCACAGCGATGTCATTACTATTTCTATAGTATACTGTACATACTATTATGTATAAATCACAAATAAACAAACAAAACAGCAATGCAATAAATCTTTTGAAGAGAGCAAGCTATTAAGGGCAGGCTGGTAGTTGTAAAATACTACTACAACTACTACTACTACTAATGATAAGAATAAATATCATATATTTACTGTAGATATACATGATGCTAATAATAATACGAGTTGGGATCTGTGTTCAGCTGATTTTTTCAATTGGTCAAATTCTCAAAGAAATAACTTCTATCAATTAATTGAAAGCTTAATAAAATTGCCTTGTAAAACAATCCACATGCATGCATGTTTTAAAGGTATACTGTATGTCTTACGAGCACATGTTGAAAACATCAGCTCTCTTGTAAAATGTTTTCAGTAGAATAAAAACACAATGCAGATCCCATTTTTAAAAATAAATGTTCTCCCTTGGCTGTAGCAGACCTTGAATATCTGCTGTATTTATAACATACAACTGAATCAACCTGAACACAAATAAACTGGACTATCAACACAGTATATTTCAGCGCACTGAAGTGTAAACTGGAAGGATGTAATATCGGCCCCAACAAAACAATAGATGATTTGACACGGCGCTCTTCAAAGAAAACGATGCCAACATCAAGTACTTTAAATACATCTTTTTATATCTAAAAATTATAAATAAAAAATAGAAATGAAACTACTTTAACCAACTACCAGCATACCTGGAACTTTTCAATTTAAAGCCTAAATAAATAAACAAATAAACAAACAAATAAATAAATAAACAATAAATAAATAAATAAATACCGGTCCAGTAAGCTTTCTGTACCGTGCAGGACCTCAGTGTTTACTGTCACTCTGAGGAGGAAATAAGTTGTGTAAGTCCAGACATCGGATACAATACTTTAGTCATAAACAGATTAAAAAATAAATAAATAAATATATATGTTTTTTCCCGGTGTGTATTTCAACAGCCCATCCACATTTATAAAGGGGCTGGCCACCGTTGTTTATATATTATTTTGTAGATACTGCACATGATTGCCTGGACTTTTGACTGGTGATTCCCCTTGAGGCAGCTCGAGGGTGAACCCTGAATTTCAGAAGATAAGTGGAACCGTAACCTGTTACAATACAACAGCTTTGCAGCGTGACCCGGCACCAGTGATACCAGATTCTGTTAGTACAGCTGGCCCCGGTATTACCTGTGAATTACTATCCGCTCGGAACAGGGCTTGGAGGGGACGCTCAGCAAGGGTTACCATAGGACTCCATGTACACTGGGACACTGTGGGACAGTTCAGGCTTTACAACTCACACCCCAATGCAGGAGGAATCCCTGCTGTTGAAACTACCTTTCGAGAATCCTGAAAACAAACTGAGTGTTCAGCAGCATTTGCACCTACTGTGGTTAGAATTCACCCCCAGGTTACAGGGTCAGTCGCTTGCTCAGGGCTCAGGGATCAGGGTTCATCCCCAGGTTATAGGGTCAGTCGCTTGCTCAGGGGTCAGGGTTCACCCCCAGGTTACAGGGTCAGTCCCTCGCTCAGGGTTCACCACCAGGTTACAGGGTCAGTCACTCGCTCAGGGCTCAGGGATCAGGGTTCATCCCCAGGTTACGAGGTCAGTCGCTTGCTCAAGGGTCAGGGTTCATCCCCAGGTTATGGGGTCAGTCGCTCGCTCAGGGGTCAGCTTTCATCCCCAGATTAAGGGGTTCAGTATTCACACCCCTAAGGCTGTCGGTCGAGAGAAATTAACACAGAGTGATGGCGCCAAAGCTGTGTTCTTTGTAATGGGAAGAATCGCGTGCAGCCGTGAGAATGCAACAGTGTAAGGCAGATAGCTTTAACTGTTGCTTAATGAAATGCAAAATAATGACTGCAACTCCCTAGTGACGGCTTCTTACAGACAGTAGGGACCGTCTACTACTTTTTAGACACCACTGTATAAGCACAGTCATAAGAGAACATTCTATTTTACAGATAGACACAAAAATGACATGTATTTAAATTAAAATCAGCTTGATTCAAATTAGGTTATTTCAATAATCATAACAATTAAACTTGTAAGCACATTCCGACATGGCCTTTCCCATGCACTTTTATTATGTTACTCGATTCCGATGAAGGGGGTAATTAAACCATGCCCAGGGAAAGGGGTAAGCAAGCAGCACTGTGATTGGTATGGAGCTCAGGGGGTGTTTGAAGCAGAGCCATGCTGGTTCCCTGGGCTCATGCAACACTTACGCTGCGATGGAGAGGTTGGCTGCAGACAGAGGACTCACTTCCGCCACCTCCTTGGCTTTCTGAAGCGCATTTTTCTTGCTAGTGGCCTCCTCTTCCTCCTGCTCATCCTGAAAAAGATCAGGGATTACTGACACGGTTAGCAGAATGATGAAGCAGCTTGAGTTCCTCTAGTGAAGATCTGGGAACCCAGGGTGGGTTTGATGGTTATAGTCAAGCAGTGGGGATGATGAGAGCAAAGACTTACAAATCTACAAGTGGGGAGAGTTTCCCAGCATCTTGAGTAACTCATCTCAATGTGTGTATGTTAGGTGTTAGGGTTAGGGTTTCGAAAGCTTCCTCCCTGTGTATTCCCTGGTAGATCAGTCAGCCCCTTACCTTGGTTAGCTCCTGTGCATTGGCCAGATTGTCGACAGCGATGGCCAAGAATACGTTGAGCAGGGTGTCTGTTCATGAGGTTAAGGTGAACGTGCAGAACAGGAGAACACCATTAATTCTAGTAACAGAAAAAACCCAATCTTCCCAGCCAAGTTTCCTCTTTTACATTACAGGACTGATGCACTACAACACGAGAGGATACGCACAGCATGTCCAGTATGTGCATGGAGCAGAGTATATAACCTCACACTGCACGCATCCTGCTGCATCGCCTTATACAACTTTACCACGGTGGTTTTACCACCATGCTTTTCCCATGGCTGTTTTAGCATACCTCGCTATTGTTTACAATGCTTGCCTAGGCTTTACCATGCTTTGTTACACTTTGCTATGCTTTGACTGTGGGAAGCTTCTATCCGGGTGAACGCTAAGGCTGACCTCTGTTTTTGACAGGCATATCTTAAACTAGTAACATCCCAGCTGTATTGCCACCTGTGCTGCGTGCTAGTCACAATGCTTTGCCTGTGCTTGTTGCAGTTTGATTCAGGATACAGTTCCCGAAGAGAGTGAGCACGATGAAGTAGATGGAGAAGACCATGCCCTTGTTGACTCCTCCCTGAGACTCGATCCCGTCGTACATCACCATGTTCCAGTCCTCTCCCGTCAGGACCTGCAGGCACAGTAAGAGTTCCAGTTCATTGCATAAGAAGGCGTGGGAACACAGAGCCCAGCATATGAGCTCAACTGCTGTTGTTTCCCATTTGAATTGTACACAAAGAGTCCTACGAACAGCCATTGCAACACATGCTCATTTTAGCTGCTGTGAAGAGTGGAAGCCAGAATGGTTTTCATTTGATATGGGATGAGGGAGGGGGTTCCTGCAGTTTTTACCACTCTACAGGGGAGTCCGATTATGGAAATGTACACAGGCAACCCCCACCTCTCATTTGTGAACACAACCTTATTATAAAATAAAGGCATGGTTACACACACACACACACACACACACACACTTCTCACCTGGAACACAGTCATTATTGCTGCAGGGAAGGTGTCGAAGTTGGTGGATGGTGTGCCGCTATCGAAATTAAACCTGATTCACAGATAGAGAGTGCCAGTAAGAACATTATTAAACTGCAACTAAAATCCACAACCAGCTCCCTTGAGTTTCTCCCTTGAGTTGCTGTGCTGTGCTGTGTTGTGTTGCACTGTGCTGCGTCTCTGTGCTGTGCTGTGCTGCGTCTCTGCGCTGTGCTATGCTGTGTCTCTGTGCTGTGCTGTGCTGTGTCTCTGTGCTGTGCTGTGCTGTACTCTGCTGTGCTGTGTCTCTGCTGAGCTGTGTCTCTGCTGTGCTGTGCGTCTGTGCTGTGCTGTGTCTCTGTGCTGTGCCTCTGTGCTGAGCTGTGTCTCTGTGCTGTGCTGTGCCTCTGTGCTGTGCTGTGTCACTGTGCTGTGCTGTGCGTCTGTGCTGTGCGTCTGTGCTGTGCTGTGTCTCTGTGCTGTGCCTCTGTGCTGAGCTGTGTCTCTGTGCTGTGCTGTGCTGTGTCTCTGTGCTGTGCTGTGTCACTGTGCTGTGCTGTGCCTCTGTGCTGTGCTGTGCTGTGCTGTGCTGTGCTGTACTCTGCTGTGCTGTGTCGACTCACTGGCCCCCAAAGAGCTGCATGCCCAGCAGAGCGAAGACCACAATGAAGAGGAAGAGCAGGAAGAGCAGACTGATGATGGACTTCATGGAGCTGAGCAGAGACACTACCAGGTTACGCAGAGACGCCCAGTACCTGAAAGCACAGCATCCACAAGCGCCATCAGCTCACTAGCAGTGGCTCCTACTCAGAACACATTATGTCATACTTGTATTCAGAGACATTATCCTTACATTGCAAAACACTCTATCCTTATACTAGCAACAAGGAAAACTGAAGAAAACTCCTTTTACCCACAGCAGGTAATAAATAAACGATCTGAGGGTTATATAGCTGCTCTGCAGTGCATGGCGGTATGTATAATTAGCACTGCCAGCAAAACAGCAACCTGCCTAGTTTGACATATTTTTAAATACAAAATATGCAGATTTGCATGCGCAGTTCGAGATGCTGGTTTTAAACAACTACAGTATTTATGAGTATTTATATCCAGCACTGTTGAATATACCTTCACTTTACTGGATTGTATTGTACTGTACATCAGAAACCATCTTGATTATAAATCGGTTATAGTGGAGTAGAAAACTAAAAACAATAAAATACTTACTTTGTAACTTTGAAAATCCTCAATAACCTGAGAGCTCGTAAAACACTGATTCCGAAGGAGGTTCCGGGCTGCACTACTGCCCACATAACTTCAAAAATACTGCCTATTATAACCTGTGAGAGAGAGCACAGAAAAGGCTGCTTTTTACATACATTTCATTGCTCATAAAAGGCACTAGATTATGGAGAGCACAAGCAGAGGCAATGTGAGCGGCGAGTGGGCATCAAGCCTGCCTATCTTAGCGTGTGAGGGAGGGAGCAGTTCAGTCTCCATGCCTCAAGCCTGCCCTGGACTGTGGAGGGAGCATCCCTTCTCTTAGCGGGTGAGGGAGGGAGCAGTTCAGTCTCCATGCCTCAAGCCTGCCCTGGACTGTGGAGGGAGCATCCCTTCTCTTAGCGGGTGAGGGAGGGAGCAGTTCAGTCTCCATGCCTCAAGCCTGCCCTGGACTGTGGAGGGAGCATCCCTTCTCTTAGCGGGTGAGGGAGGGAGCAGTTCAGTCTCCATGCCTCAAGCCTGCCCTGGACTGTGGAGGGAGCATCCCTTCTCTTAGCGAGTGAGGGAGGGAGCAGTTCAGTCTCCATGCCTCAAGCCTGCCCTGGACTGTGGAGGGAGCATCCCTTCTCTTAGCGGGTGAGGGAGGGAGCAGTTCAGTCTCCATGCCTCAAGCCTGCCCTGGACTGTGGAGGGAGCATCCCTTCTCTTAGCGGGTGAGGGAGGGAGCAGTTCAGTCTCCATGCCTCAACCCTGCCCTGGACCAATCTTTATAGTAGGGTGTGAGGGAGCTTTTTGTCTGACTGACAGGCGAGAATGATATAAAAACAACATGTACAAAAAAAACAAAACGCTTTCCCGTTCCATGAATTGAATGACCAAAGTACTGTAATGAAATATTCTAGGATGCAAAATCTATGAGTAAGAAAATTACTTTTTTTATACATCCCAAATGGTGAAATGCCCAAATATGTGCGCTCTTAACAACAACAGTGTCGTGGCTCCTGTTCATCAGATTAGTCGATCCGCCGCTGGTATTGTTCAGACCTGAAGATCATGTTAATAAAACACGGCTAGGCAAAGGTGGGCATGCAGCTACCGACACCAACAACAAGCAGATATAAAGGAGCTCCTGTAAATCAAGGTCAGTCTAGAATCAAGTAGGTCTAGAAACAAAGATGCGGTCACTCTTTGTTTACAGATGAACCCCTGCCCTAAGAATAAAGCAAAAGTAAAGAGGTGTGATGAAAAGGCTCCACAATACTTACTGCACAGTCGAAGCAGTTGAAAGAGGAGTGAAAGTAAGGCCTGGTCCCCAGTCCGTACATTTTTATAAACATTTCGGACATAAAGAGTCCTAAGAAAATAAATTCTGCAAAGTCTGAAACAGAGAAAAGACAAGTCTCTCAAACTCCTTTCATTCATTGACATTTCTGTGGATGGGTAATGGGCAGGGAGTATTTAAACATGTTTCAAATGATGGGGGTTGGGCTGGCAAAGCTAGTTAATATGACTAGTTAATATCTATCTGTATGTCTATCTATCTATCTATCTATCTATCTATCTATCTATACACACACAATATACAATTAGCTATGCACAGGTGTGTTGATTAGTACAGATAACACTGACCAGTGACTTACTTTAACAAGCGCTTTACTATAACCCTTGTATTGAACATACAACTGCAGGATCCCACAGTTAAAAGAGCTTCTCACCCTGTTTTTCAGCATGCATCAGTGACACCCACCCCACTTACACCAAGAGCCTCTTATCCGAAACACTGTCTCTTAAAGACACAGTGCAATGAGCACAACCCGGCAGAGAAGGGAGGGGAGGGAGAATGGTGTAGAGTAGCGGCCCTCGAACTGGGGTTTAAGGGTTAGGGTCAAGGGTGTTTCTGACACTCACACAGGAAATCTGAGAGCAGGTCTGGCTGGTTGTAATGCACGATGGCTACACACATAGTGTTGAGGCCGACCAGACTCAGCACAGTCCAGTAAAAGGCCTGAGTTTTGACCACGCGGCGAACAAAGAACCTCAGCCGTCGCTCCTTCTTGTTGAACGGGGTGGAGCCCTCTAGCTTGACGCTTTTAATACTGGCCCGGGCAAACGGAGAGCCTGGCACCATGGGGAGAAGAGAGGAAGAAAGATTCAAAGTTAGAAAACATCACAGTCTAGCTGCGCCGCTTCCCTTTATTAGCTTGTGTTGAAAATGCCCCTCCATTCCTCCATGTTTAAGAGACATGCAATATGAAAGTTCAGTCGTGTGCAAATGCATTAGAACACCTCGATATTTGTCATTTATATCCTTTATATACCAACCTGCATGAAAACCTCTTGGTGTGAGAATTTCAGTTTCCAATCAGTGATATAGAAACAGCGCACTGGAGAACACTTTCCCACAGTCCTTTCAGTCAGTTAAAAGATTGTATCCTCTTACATTCCTAGCCAACTGTCTTCATGGGCAGTCGCTGACACAACCCATTTACTTAACGAGCGGTCCACTTCAACCATAATAAAAAAGAACGACCTGATGAACTGAGGCATCTGATGTGTGATGTTACAACACTGGCTAAATAATAAGCATCAGTAAACTGAACAGAAGCAGCTTACAGTAGGGGTGCGTCCATACTCGTATTTTCCGAGAAATTTGAAGTTGTTCGGTATTAATTAAATGGCATAAAACTTGTAAATTACTTCCCTCCTTTTGCACAATTATCGAGTCATCAATCGATAACAGTGTGACAGTGTTAATTAATATAGAACCTGCCGTGATCAAACTAACCAAAAACGAATTTGTATTTTTAAGCGATCGATTGTAAAGGTGTTGGAAGGTCGGCTTTTCTTGTTTTGGAATCAAAATGTTAATGAACAGATTTATTTGATACCTGCTTCTTAGAGGCAATTACTGAGGAAACATGGGCACGGCCCCCGGTTTGGGCACAGGGTCTTACCGACAGAGGGAATGTCCCCCAGGTGATCCTCTCCCTCCTCGGGGTTCAGCAGATCAGTCTTACTCTTCTTGATCGTGGGTCTCCTCCGAGAGCCTGCAGCAAAGCCAAGACTTCAAACCTCACGCACTCACAGTGCCACAGCCATAGCCTCATGCGCACACTCACACACTCACACAAATACACTCAGACACACACACATTCACACTGTCTGTCTAGCTCAGGACCTCACACACCCACATTCTCAATTACACTGGTGCTTCAAACGGATTGGTGATACTGACTCAGTTCCACAGACTTTGTTCAAGGAGTTGCGTCGCAGTAAAAGATCAAATAAATACCATCAAAGGGCATCCTATCATCCGGGTCCGTCTCATCCTCAGCCAGGATCACTTCTTCTAGGTGAAATAAGAAACAGTTAAATCAAACCTGGGCACAGCGAGAGCTCGACTGAGGGAGGGAGGGGGAGCGAGACAGAGAGCAACCCCCAGTCAAACGCTGCACTGCTGAAACAAAAAAACATCTGTATATATATATTAGAGAGCATTGTTGTATAGCTCCACCTGATGGAGGCACGCTACGTGTGTTTTTGTTTTGTTTTCTTCTAATCCAAATGTTTTTTAAGAAAATAAAATGTATGATGTTGCTGCACAATATCAGTGGTCATGACTTAAGAATATAGAAGAGTTTTTTCTTGTCCCATCTCCACAAATATCAACAATCAAGCGAGGTATGCATGAATGGTTTACTATTACTAAGAACTGTTTGCAGAGACATTCTTGTGCCTGTGCGCGACGTACCTGCTTTACAGATCCACTCCAGGTAGCCGTTGAGCTCCCTCTCGATCTGCTGCTGCCGCCGCAGTTTCAGGAACTCGCTCCTGTTCTCAACCCTCTCCCTCTCTTTGGCAAACTCCCTGAAACACAGGGAGACAAGGGGAGGTTTAGCTTGCAGTCCAGCGGGCAGCGCTTCACAACGAGAAAGTCAAAACAACTTCTAGAAAAAACAGGGATGTGCAACAAAGGGAAAGCCATGTCAGGATGCTTATAAAGCACGGGGTGCTGTCTCACAGTTCCGTGTCTGAAAACTGCAAGATGTTTCTGTTACAGTTTTCTGTCAGCTCTCTCAAACTCAGCATTTTGTTCAAGATTTAAAGAAACATTACCGACCATATGTAACCATAAGGCCTAGTTAGTTTTTGGGGTACATAAGCAAAATCACTGTTTTTTGGGAAGAGCTGTATCTTACTGTACATGAACAAATTGGGTGGGTTATATGAATGGAGTGGGATCCATGCAACCCTCTGCCAGCCTCTGGAAGGGTCTTCACTTCAAGTCACGTGGAGCAGAGACCCTCGTTTGCACACCTCTATAAACGTGTACACTCCCTGCCTCACAGCTTTCGATCCCAACGCAATCTCAATGAATCACACCAGGAGGGGGCCGAGAGGTGCATTTATCATGCTTTCTACAGTCGCCAAGCCCTCTCGCTTGAGTGTGAATAAATATGGAGCGAGATGAATGACTTGAGAGAACCGAGCATTAATTAACACAGTAAACGAGACACTGGCTCGCTCTCCCTCTCCCACAGCTCCCGAGCACAGCGCTGGGACAGACACCAGCCTACTTATGCACCCTTTTAAAAAGACCCTGTACGTACTGCATTTGTGGACGTGGGTTTTGTCATAGGGCTGAAGTTGTAAGCTATAAAATGTTTATCAGTAACACGGAAAAATGGTAAAAAGTAGTAGTTAAAAGAAACATTCTAAACAAACATATTTTCCAAAGCTGTACAACTGCGTGTTATCTAGAGCTCGTTGACATAAAGTAGGTTCACATTTAAGCAAACAAAAATAAATGGCACTCCACCAAAAACCTTTAAGAACCCTGGTAAGCAGACACTTAGAGAAACTAATCTCCGGATCTCAGCATTTCAGTAATATCAGCATTTAAGTAAGTGTTTGAACTTCGTGGCTGGAGCACCAGGCTGCCAGCTGTTATCTCATAAACAGATGTTCATTTTCTTATTATAATCCTTATAAAAATGTACCACAGTATTTTGCATGGTATTGTTTGCAGTTTTCCCATGATTATACAACGTATTTACCATAATTTATCCTTGTTTGCCATGGGTTTTTTTTAATATGCTTTACCATACCTCTCTGTGCTTTACAATGCTTCCCTATGCTTTACCATGCTTTCACATGATATTGCAGTTACTGTACAGTATGTGTTTGGTCACCACTGGGAGGGTCTAGCTGTGGGTGTGGATTTGTTAGGCTCGATGGGGCTCTATTGCCACACTTACCCAGACAGGACACCCAGCACCAGATTCAGCATGAAGAAGGAGCCGATGATGATGAGCGGGATGAAGTATAACCAGTTCCAGGCATTCCCTGAGGCGTCATTGCTCTGTGGAGACAGACAGACACAGGGATTGAAAGACAGCTACAAGCAGTGCAGTGTGATAGTGCGTGAGTGAGTGACTTAACCCAGGGAGACCAGACAGCAGCTGATATAATCTACAATACTGCATGACTTGGTAGAGGAACTTGAGGAGAGAGAGAGCTCTGGAAACCTCGTCAGCCCTCAGGGGACAGTGCTCAGCATCCAGACAACCCGCTAACAGAGTCCATGGCAAGCTGGACAAGGCACCTACAATAGAGGCACAGAAGAGGCTGAATCCGAGTGTGTCAGATTTAATCTTGAAGAGCCCTTCTGAGTCTGCCCCCCCCAACGTGACTCTGAAAATAGGTCAGAGAGTGCATGTAAAGCACTGCGACCCTCCTAGAACAGAGACTCTGCTCTGCACTGTACTGACAGAGACTGCACTATTCTGCAAGAGACTGCACTGCACTGACAGAGACTCTGCACTGTACTGCACTGACAGAGACTCTGCACTGTACTGACAGAGACTGCACTACACTGACAGAGACTGCACTGCACTGACAGAGACACTGCACTGTACTGACAGAGACTCTGCACTGTACTGCACTGACAGAGACTGCACTGTACTGACAGAGACTCTGCACTGTACTGCACTGACAGAGACTCTGCACTGTACTGCACTGACAGAGACTCTGCACTACACTGTACTGACAGAGACTCTGCACTACACTGTACTGACAGAGACTCTGCACTGTACTGACAGAGACTCTGCACTGTACTGTACTGACAGAGACTCTGCACTGTACTGTACTGACAGAGACTCTGCACTGTACTGTACTGACAGAGACTCTGCACTACACTGTACTGACAGAGACTCTGCACTACACTGTACTGACAGAGACTCTGCACTGTACTGTACTGACAGAGACTCTGCACTGTACTGTACTGACAGAGACTCTGCACTGTACTGTACTGACAGAGACTCTGCACTGCACTGTACTGACAGAGACTCTGCACTGCACTGTACTGACAGAGACTGCTCTGTACTGGAGCACTGCATCATCTCTGTGTGCTCGCCTCTCTGGCTGTCTCTATTTGTGGAATCAATTCCATAAACCTGCCATACCGCCTGTGAACCAGTTTTGTTATTGTTTTTAATGTATCACTTTTATGGGATTCAAGCACCCTCAGGTTCAGAAGCATTGATTCCTCCGACCCCCATTGAGTGTGAATAATATTATTCAAAAGAATCAATTACAAAAGGGTCGATTCCTTATGAGTATACAGCAAAAGCAGCCTTCACAGTGGTCAGTGAACTAAATCATTGCACAAAAAAACAAAAACAACAAGAAAACAAAATTCTAAAATCTCCTATCACCAGTGAGCTGTCAGAAAATCTCCATGGAGCTCTGACACTCTGACGCTTCTCAACCAAGCCACAAGACAAGTTCACGTTGCCAGCACTATGATGACTAATTCATTACATCAGACACTTCTTTGTCTGACTTCAGCTGACAGCGCTATTAGTCCCTAACCTTCCCAGAGTGCTAAATTCACAAACAAGAAGTAGACATGGTTAACAAACAGTGTTTAGCATCCTTGTTGAACCTAGCATCATACGTCATGGATATGATTACCTCCCTTTTTCATGTGAAACTTTACAAGGGTATTTATTGGAGCCTGCATGAGATGGGAGTATGTGGATCAGCGTAAGACTGGCTGCCGAGACCTGTGGACAATGGAACATTAGAGGATCAGCTTCCAATGTGTGGGTAGGAGAGAACCCTGCATGTCCGGCTACCCTGAAGCACATTCTCAAAGGATGTAAGGTGGCTCTGAGCCAGGGTCGCTTCCCTTGGCATCATGAGCAGGTGCTGCGATACTTGGCATTAGCACTGGATGAACAGTGTAACAAGATCAACAGCTCGCTGCCAGTATCAGCAATAGCTGCACACAGAGAACGACATCCCTGCATCCAGGACAGCATCCAACAGGAAAGGGGATTAGAACTGAGAGTCGCCTGGGACAACTGGAGGCTGCTAGAGATTGGAGAATGCAGGCACATGCTGCTCAGCGCCTTATTTTCCCATTCGAGATTGCTACAGATACCCTTCGACCTGACACTGCCCTGTGGTCAGTCTCAGCATTCCTGTTCTCCTGGTGGAGCTGATTTCTAAACACTTGAACACACTGCCTTCCTCCTGCCCATCCGACCCCAGGTGTCCCAGCTAAGCCTGCCTCCCCTCCCCAGTCTCGGCTGCTTTCTTGGAGTGTTCTTGAAGCAGCAAGGACAGCACACGGCAGCGGTGTGTCCTCTGTCTGAGAGTGACCCATATATCCTGGTCGGCCGCGCTGCAGCTATTAGAGGCAGATTCGCTGTCAGGAAAGTGAGCAGCGAGACATTATCCCTGGTAATGAAGCCGCCATCGATCACACTTCACCCAGCCAGCCCGCCTCCCTGCCCTCCCCGTCCAGCAGCAGCTGTGTGAAGGGCTGGAAGGAGACACTGTACTGCTGGAAGCAATTATGGAGCTATTCACAGAGCAGTCAGGAGTTTGAATAAAGTGTTAAAACTCCTGATCTGGTAGAAGAGTAGAAAGTCTGAAGCTGGAATGTTTTTGTTGGGATGTGCTTTCATAACTATTCACAGTAATGTTCTGTACTGTATTACATTGAATACAAACAGTACAAGCTATTTCCTTTATCTTGCACGTTTACACTACAGCCCCTTTTGAGTGTATACAGTATGTGTTTTACCTTTGCAGTCCAAAATGAAACTGCTTTTTGTAGGCTTTGCAGAACAGCTGAGTGATTTTTTAAATGAATAATAATATGTAGCCTGTCCACACACTAGTGAGTTCCGATGAACTGGCGCATGGTTTCGGGTCACACGTCAAGGCAGCTTGTTTTGTGATTTTGAGGTTTTGCGTTACGCCAGCACTTTGCTCGGTGCATCATTATGGAGCGATTGACATGCTGAGCTGGTAGCAGCCTGATTAATTACTGCCTGCTCGGATAACTGATCACTGCAATCCCAGGCAATAACAGCTCATTTTGTCTGATTGACCAGGGGCAGAGCATTGAAGGTTCATCAGCCATTGCAGAGCAGCGGCCCAGTGTTTGACACTGATTCTAGCCCTAGCAAAATCAGTTTGTTCTCGGATTATTGTTGATTTGGGAGGGGAACTGAAGCCTGCACTGGGATCCACTGAGCTGCCTTGAGAATAGGAGGCTGGAACCAGCTTCTCACACTTGCTCCGGTGCACTTTAAAGGGTTGCATGGTTACACAGGAGAAAAAGAAAAAATGTTAGGGTTTCTAAATGAGAAATAAACACTCAACTGAACCTGGACCACATTACTGAGCTGCTGAACTGAACCTGGATCACATTACTGAGCTGCTGAACTGAACCTGGACCGTTTCTCACCCTGGCAATAGAAAAGGCAATTCCATGCTTTGTAAAAAATACAGAAATGTGTTTTGTCTTTTGAATAAAAACACACACACCCCTCAGACAATTTATATATTGCCAATGCTTTCCAATCTATTCTACTGAACAGTCCTGTCCTCAATCGGAAAGCTTTTATTTTTAAATCTCTTGTAAAATTATGAGAGAATCAATACAGACGAAAACAGAGTCTAATTTATGAGGCTGTCGCATCGGGCTCTGTGTCGCAAATCATTTATTATCTATCTTCTCTGTGCAGGAAGTACTACTACTACTAATAATAATAATAATAATAATAATTAGGACAATCTTGATGCAGAAGTTGATCTTGGTAAAGTAATTCTCTGAATCAATTTGTTTAGATTTAAACAAGCTTCCTCACATTGTACTTTGAGAGGCGGTGATGTTGAAATGCAGCCAGTAGGGGGTGTAGAGGCATAACATTTGTTAAGTTAGGATTTGAACCCCAATCCCCAGTAATGCGCCCTTCCCCCCATTCCAGATCGACAGTCAGTTCTCATCACATGACCGCACTCTCCAGTGGCCTCTGCTTCGTGTTTACTGCAGTGCCTTTTTTTCTATTAAAATTTGATAAGCTTTTTGTATAGTGAATGCAGGAATGTCTCTGGGTAAAATAAAAACATGAGTATTAAAAATAGAATGATGGAGAGACATGGAGGGAAAAGAGGAGGGGCTGAGAGTAAGAGAGAGCAGGGAAAGCAGGGAGAGAGGTGCAGGGAAACAGAGATGAAGGGAAGTGAAGGAGCGTTGACTGGAGAATCATACAGAGCTGTGGATAATCAATAGAAAGTGCAAGGCTAGGAGCACAATGGTCACATATCAGGGATGGCAATAAGACTCCCATTGCATAGCAGTTTGATCCATTCCCAGTTTTACTGAGAGTTTAATCACGGTTTCACTACTGTATTCACTGTTTTTATTTTTTATTTTTTAAGTACAAAACTGCAATAGCAAGTGAACATTAATTTTGACTATGTGTTTAATAATTAATATTCTGTCCTGGATCACATCTAGGGAAGCCTTTTAAGTTAGTCCCAATTGTGTCTGGATTAACACAGCCACTTTTATATCTGACTTTATATATATATATATATATATATATATATATATATATATATATATATATATATATATATATATATATATATATATTTATCATTTAAACCTTTTTCTGTACATCCAAAAATAATAAAAATACATTATATATAATACAGGGAGGAAGGCTATATTTGCATCCTGAGCCATTCGGAAATAAAGGCATAATACCACAGTAGTGACGTCAAAAAGTGATAATTCCTCTAGAGGAAAATACACTTGAACTTTGACCCATTCGACTCCTCGAGACCATCACTTTCAATTCAAACACAAAATGTCTCGTTTTCAATCACTCGACAGCACCCACAGTACAGAAATTTTCATTAATGAGCAACAAAATGAGAAAACATAAAAAAATGATATAAAGCTGGTACATTCGTATCTCAGAGAAACTAGAGAGGAACGGGAAATTAAAACAAGGTAAAGGCAATCATCCAAATAAAGCTGAAGCTCTAACGGATAATGACAGAACGTCTGTACAGCACTGAAACACAACGTTTAAAAAAAAAACAACTGTACTGCTGAACCTCGTCTTCTTTAATATCAGCATCACAAGGGTATCCATGTATTATAAAAAATAATAGATGGGTCTCTACAGGAAAACAATTCCATCTCGGGTTTCTGTGACAGTTTATAAACTCCACCTTCGCTCTCGTAATTTATGATATCACAGAAACCCTAGATGGAATTATTTTCCTGTAACTCACTGAAGCCCATATATATATATATATATATATATATATATATATATATATATATATATATATATATATATATATATATTAGTATATATACATTCAGTTAATTTAACTGCTTCAGAGTTGCTACAGTATCAATGCATTGAATAAAAAAAATGTCCCAGTTTTTCACTCTGGCAATCTAGCAACCCTGTGCAGAACAACAACAAGAGCAAGGCCCCTGCCTGGGTAATGCTGCAGAGCTGCAGGCTGCTCTGGGCTGTGTGAGTGAGTGAGTGTCTGTCTGTGTGTGTGTGAGTAAGTGTCTGTCTCTGTGAAAGTGCGTGAGTGAGAGTGTGTGTGTGTGTGTGAGTGAGTGTCTGTCTCTCAGTGTGTGTGTGTGAGTGAATGTCTGTCTCTGTGTGTGTGTGTGTGAGTGAGTGTCTGTCTCTGTGTGTGTGTGCGTGCGTGCGTGAGTGAGAGTCTGTCTGTGTGTGTGTGTATGTTCATCTCCTGCTGTTTCTAAATTTAACCTGAATCACAGTGAGTCCCTTCTGAGAGGAGACGGGCGGTCTTGGGTTTGTGCGTCACAGACAGGTGCCTTTCAGAGCAGTGAAGATGGACTGGAGGGAGAGCTGCTGCACTTGGGGGCTGTACCGGGGGAGCTGATTAGAGGAGAGGCTGGGGTGGGGGAGGGGGGAGTTAGATTGCATTGTAACACATTTAAACTTTTAAACATATTTTTTTGCTGTGTTTTTACTGTGGGGCGCTTTTATAAGGGTGGGTGTGCTTTGAAGAGGGACATTTCAGCAGTGCATGTTTCATATACTATAGGTTTGGAGAGCAACATGAAGTCATAATGTGACGATGATGCTTCCAGGAGTTCAAGTGAGTCTAATTTTGCTTGTGTGGATCTCGTATTGGGGGGGTGCGAATATGCTTTTTAATTGTTACCTGTGCTTTGCCACGCTTTCCCTTTGCTGTGGGACACTAGGATAAGGCTGAGGCTCTTGCTGTGTCACGCTCTGGTCTGCTCCAGCCAATCGCTTTCTCAGCCCAGATCACCAGCGATCTGCACTGATTTATTAGTGCAGGCGCCCACCACTGTTCTCATTACTCTGAGTGCTTGACTCACCGGGGGAGTGCAAAAAACAAATGTGAAAACTGCTGAATGTGGCTGTGCCACCGGGTTTGCTGCTTCCATGAAATACATGGAAATGTCGTCAAGCAGACGATCGTGTCCGCTAGTGCCTTCTCCTGTCTGCTGTCTCTCAGTTAGATTACTGGAATGCTTTGTTTGCTGGACTTCCCCATTTCAAATTACGAAGGCTCTAACTATATAACTATATAATTATGAACTGTGCATGTATGTGTCAGTCAGGCAGGGATTGCGCCTCCCTGTGGAAGCTGTGTGAGCAGCACTGTATCATTGTGAGCAGAGTGTTATTGCTGAGAGGTCAGGAGTGAGGTAGAGAGGTGAGCGGCTGTTTTGACTTTGTTAATTCCGTAGGAATAAAACCCTGTGTCCAAGAATTGTAGGATTATAAATCACATACCAGAAATGTAGCCAATCGATCTGTCTTATGGTGTGTACAGATTGTCATGTCTTACATTAACAAAAGACTCACATAGTAGAGAAGGTCGGTCCAGCCCTCCATGGTGATGCACTGGAAGACGGTGAGCACAGCGAACAGGATGTTGTCGAACTGGGTAATGCCGTAGTTGGGTCCGATCCAGTACCCTCGGCACTCTGTCCCGTTGGGACACAGCCGGGACGGGAGCTCCTTCCCGCAGGGGTAGTCCTCTCGCCTCTCCCCTGAAACACACAACACGCACTTACTGGTGACACTGGTGGATTAACCGTCAGTGATTCACTCAATACAACGAGTCAGTTTAATACAAATGCTTTATTAAACTTCAAAATCAGCATGCAATATGAAAAGGGCATTTTAATATAATTACCAAGCCTTTGTATACCTAACCTGAGATGACATCATTCTTTAGCAATTCTTTCTTTTGTAACTGTTTTCCTGTATAGCTTGGGACCCTCTTGGCCCATCTAATAAACATCATGCATTTGACACACACACACACACCCTGCTAATAAGATATATTACTACAAGAGATTACAACGGAAGAGACACCAACAACCTCCGTATATCAAACCCAAATAAGGGATGTGTCCTTATCAGTAACTTTCCACAAGCTGGCCTTTACACTGAATTTAAGGAAATACCCAGACAAAGCATTGCAACATAGAAAATAGAAGAACATTACAAAAAACACTTTTTACTTCTAACAAGCTCGCACACACATTAGAAATCAAGAAACCTAGCTCAGACAGATTTCAGATCGTCCCAGACTGTCCCATACTCACTTGTGAAGATGTCGAAGCAGGTGGTGTGAAACTTGCCCATGTAGAACTCCAGCCCGATGATGGCGAACATGAGGATAGCAAAGAACAGGAGCAGCCCGATCTGCAGCAGAGGGATCATGGCCTTCATGATGGACTTGAGAACCACTTGTAAACCTGGAGAAGAACACGAGCAGAGAGGGAGTGTGAACTCGCTATACAGGCACACACACACACTGACTCAACAATCAGTTATCGTGATAACGTGCTCATAATTTAGTTGGGATTATTTATTGTACTCAAAAATGAATCTTGTTTCTGACAGGCATTGAAATCTAAGAAGGATCAATGCCACTGCTGCCTACATGTCTGGTTCCTCTCTCTTCGTGTTGACAGTGTTATGACTTTATTCTTAAATGTGAAAAGCAGAAGAAAAAAGAAACAGTGTTTGTGAGAGAGAAAGCGGAGTTGAAACATGATTTAAGATAATCGTGTGTGTGTGTGGCGATTGTGCAGCACAGTAATGACGAAGCCTCTATCTCACATACTCGGGATTCCTGACACAAGCTTGAGGGGCCGCAGCACTCGCACTGCCCGCAGAGTTCGCAGGTCAAAGTCCGAGCCCGCCGTCGCCAGGATGCTGCGAGGAGAGACAGAGACAGCAAGTCAAAAAGATTTACAATAAAATACAAATAAAAATCCAGACCCATCTCGCCCAGTTGTGACACATCCCCAGACATCGAGGCAATCAGGCCTAAGCACCTGGAGCCAGAGTAACTTCCCATTAGGTGCCCCTTGACAAGGAGAGGCCTGAAATACTGACTGAACTGTGGAGCCAGCCCTGTCAGCACCACTCCCACTCGAGCTGGGCAATCCTCTGTCTCCACTCCTCAACAGAATAGAAACAGCCTTCACAATAGGGTCACCTCTTCATACAAAGTCATATCTGTGAGTTAATTTACTCGTAGTCTTCACCTTCCTTCCTTGTCTCTGATACAGTACACAGCTGCTCTACACTCACTCCCAGACTCTGATGTATACACTAAATATATCTGAATACATTGATGTCTTATTCTGTCCACGGTGGCTCAGTTGTAAGGTGACCACACTGAAGTTGGTAGGATTCTGTCCAGGTGACTGCACAGTATTTTTGCACAGTATTTCTGCAGTTTTCCCCCATGCTTTTTTCCATGGTTCTGCTATTTACCATAGTTTACCGTGGTTTGCCATGCTTTACAATACCTCTCTGCTTTAGATTGCTTGCCTATGCTTTGACCATGCTTTCAGTGTGCTTCATTACACTTTGCCATGCTTTTACTATGGGAAACTTTTAAAATGATTGTCGTTTATCATGCTGCCAGAACCCCTTGATATATTAACAGTCCTTTTACTTCTTTTTTAAGTACAGTGGGGGTATAAATGATTCCTTGTGTTACACTGTCACCGCCGTGGCAAATCGACTTCATTCCTTCTAAACGAAGGCACAGGCAGCTTGTCAGAAACTGCGCTCTCTCTGCTCAGCACTTCCTGCACAGGTGAATGTCTCTCAGGTGACAGTGTTGCAGGATGAGGTGTGGTTTTTGTAATGTTCTTCTATTTTCTATGTTGCTATGCTTTGTCTGGGTATTTCCTTAAATTAAGAACATAAGAACATAAAAAAAAAGTTTACAAACGAGAGGAGGCCCCATTCGGCCCATCTTGCACGTTTGGTTGTTAGTAGCTTATTGATCCCAGAATCTCATCAAGCAGCTTCTTGAAGGATCCCAGGGTGTCAGCTTCAACAACATTACTGGGGAGTTGGTTCCAGACCCTCACAATTCTCTGTGTAAAAAAGTGCCTCCTATTTTCTGTTCTGAATGCCCCTTTATCTCCATTTGTGACCCCTGGTCCTTGTTTCTTTTTTAATCCCACTAACTCAAACTGGGGCAGAGATGAGAGAATGAGAGAGAGAGAGAGGGAGACAGAATCCCAGTCATGATGTTAATTCTGGTAAGAGCCAATCAGCAAGTGTAGCCTGATAACTGTCCACATAATGTTAATTTCAGTAAAAGCTCATTCATTAGGGACTGTGATATACAATCTGAACCTCCACTCAATCAATAAGCATTTAACTCAACCAGCAAAAAAAATCTTGAGTAAGCTAAAAAAAAATGGAATTATGTTCCTGCCGGACACCATTAGCTCTTTTTTTCTTCTTGTGACTCAGTAATTCTAATTATTATCAGGACTGTTACAATAGCGATGTATTAGGGAAGTACTGAAGCGTTTGCAGACCTGCCTTTACGACAGTCTTGGCTGAAGCAGCAATGGCAGCACTGACCTCTTGAACAATCTCAATTCAACAAAATGAGACAGGTCTAGTGTAAATGCTGAAACGCACTTACCGGATCAACTTTAGAGCTTATGAAAGCTGGCAATTACACACTGCTGCAATAATAAGAGTGATACGCAGTTTACTGTCTGTATGTGAACTATTAAGAAAGTCCTATTTACTATATGGAGGTGTAGTAACACAGAACCTCAATATACAGCATTCACTTTTATGTATTTTAAATGACAAATCTGCAGTCTTCAGTTGAACTGTGCAATTAAGGAAGGAGAGGTAGATATGTTTCAAGCCAGCGGTGGGGAAATCACGTGCTGCTTGCGGCCCCTTAGGGGTCCTAAAATGACCCTCACCACCTTACCAAGTTTATACAAAAAAAAATAAAAAACGGCAGAAAAACAAGCTGTTGATGGTAAGCAGGAGTGAAACATTGAAACCGTGTTTCTGCCCCAGTCCCAGGATCATTTATGCAGGGAGGGAGGGTCTCTTATTATCGATGTGATTCACACAGTCTAGCTTTACTATACCAAACCAGTGTAAAAAAAACACACAGAGTGTATTATGAACAGCGTAACCAGACATTAGAAAAACGTAACGACAAGAGGTCCTGCATGCTTTTTAAATAATCACACACATTAACACCTAACACGTCCTGGACTGATGATACGTTTTCTTAACTTTTTTGGTGTAAATGAAGTTCCGAGATTGTGTTTTCTTATCAGTCAGTGCAAGTGGTGTTCAGATTATTAAACTATAATAATATCATACAAAGCACAGTCTCTCCTTTACCCACTGCCTTATTTTACAAAGCATTTCTAACAGTTACATGACAATCATAACATTGTCACTGTTTTGTAAATATTTATTAGTTGTTAGTGAAATTAACGAAACAAAAAAAGAAATTATTTTGTAGAAGGTTAAACCTTGAAGATATTGTATTTTTAGAAAAACATTGTTTATCTTTAAAACTGCAAGTTTTAATAGTCAAGTCTCACCATGAGAATGAGTGGCGCGTTGCTAGCAGATGGCTGTTGTTAGTAATTTTAATTTGTGCGACACTTTTACTGCAGTGAAATTAGGAAGAGAAGGTTTGAGTTAGCCATAGCGAAGAGCTTTTAAAATGGATACATTTGTGACAAGAGTCAGTGGAAAGGGTGTCGGAGAGTCAAACACACCAGCTGCTTCAATAAGAGGAGAAATAAGAGGAACATTAGCAAGAGAGATCTCTCTGCTGAGCTGTCCGAAACTATGGTCTCCCAAAAGTCACATTAATGGCAGCAACTGCACATTACTTTGAATTATATTTGTTATTCAATTGAAATGGTAACACTGCTTATATTTCAGTGAGTGAATGTATTTTGGATGAGTTCTTTATGTATTTGAATTGCAAGTTTCTGACATTTGGATGTGTTGTTGGGTCTGGTGGCTCTCAGAGCTGTTTAGGGCCACACATGCAGCCCTTCCTTCCATTTCAGTTTTAAGCACTATAATAACACAACAAAGGGAGCTGTATATAAAGCAGCTCTACATGATCCACACAGAGGTCCGTTCAGCTGCTCTAAAGAGATGCTGTTTCAGAAAGCATGTTGGTTTACATACATCCCCACCACAGCTGTAAAAAACAAGCTGGAACTATATCGGTAACATGAAAGACTAGATCACCATGACCTACATACCGTTCTCCAATATCCCCAGGTCCTGATACTCTTAATAACTTGTGTAACCAGAATGCTCTACCCAGGGTGAATAAGCAGTGCTGCAGATATCGAAGAAACACAGTCAATCAATCTCTTCCATTCTCACCAGGTCTGAGGGGGATATTTACTGTTGTGATCTCAATACTAAAATACTATACAGGAAAGGTAAAGTACGGTGGCCAGTTGCATGAAACCCCTTCAGTTAAATTTCCCACTGAGTAGTATTTCCCTTTAAGTGTTCCTTGAGTTTTGCAGAAAGCAGCTTAACACCCTCGATAAGGGAAAATGTATCCTTAAGTGTTATACTTAGTAATACTTAAGGCTTTTCATGCAACCAGCCACAGTAGTGTAAAACAGGGGGAGAATACGGTAAGGAGGATCCAGTTTGATCTCAGTGTGTTGAAATGTGATTGTTTAACATGACAGAGAGAGGTGTCTTTTTAGATTTAACTAGGTTACAGACTGCAGTTTTGATAAAGTATCAGGGGCTGCGTACCAGCACATTCCAGATGTCTGTTTTCCAAGCAATCAGATATTTGCCCACTTTAATACCCTAAAACTGCTTGATACCTCCATCGCACTCTGCTGAAATACACGAAGGTGTGGAGGCTCCTCCTCCACACATTCAGGCTCTGTATGACCAGTCCTGAGACCTGCTGCACTGGGAAAGCTGGTGCATTTTGCAGATGCATTTTAAGAAATGCAGATGAATTGGAAAAGGCAGTGGCACTCAGGAGAGTTCTCGTGCTCACTTTAGAGATCAGTGAGTGATGTTTGTTTCACAAAAAGCTATCGCTGCAGAGAGAGTGGAACTGGGTCAGGACTACAGAGCTGAGCACAGCCCTTCACCTTAAAGGGACAGAGCCCCGATGAGGAGCCCCAGCTGCTCCCCATTCGGAGGAAACAAAGTGGCTTTAGCATGGCAGCTCCTCCTGCTGTTCCATGAAACCTTACAATCAGGGGTTAGTTCATAAACAGTGAGGACCCGATCTGATCATTAAGGAAGAGGGATGGCATTTTTGTTTCTAGACCTGATGCACTGACCTTGACTTACAGTAGCTTCCATGTATGCTTCAAGTTCTCATCTGCTTGTGGGTTTCGTGTCTCATCATTAGTGTCGGTAGCTGCATGCCAACCATTGCCTAACCATGTGGTGTGCCGACTTATCAATACACACAGTGTGCACAATACACACTGTGCACAATACACACTGTGCACAATACACCCAGTACACAATACACACACTGTGCACAATACACACTGTGCACAATACACACACTGTGCACAATACACACACTGTGCACAATACACACTGTGCACAATACACACACTGTGCACAATACACACACTGTGCACAATACACACTGTGCACAATACACACATTGTGCACAATACACACTGCACAATACACAGTGTGCACAATACACACTGTGCACAATACACCCAGTGCACAATACACACAGTGTGTACAATACACACACTGTGCACAGTACACACTGTGCACAATACACACAGTGTGCAATCATGCAGCACACACAGGGTACTGCACTCATACAGTATGTAGAGTCTGTTTCAATTTCACAAGGGCAGCTTTGATGCATTTTCAAGTTTTTAAGTCGGGCCAGGAATACTACACTATTAATATGTTAGCTGTGATGTGCTTTGATGTGACAGGAAAGGGATGCTGTGGAAACATTAATATACTCCTGTATAGTGTGTCAGTGTGTGTGCCTCAGTGTGTGTGTGTGTATGAGTCTGTGTGTCTCAGTGTGTGTGTGTGTGTGTATGAGTCTGTGTGTCTCAGTGTGTGTGTGTGTATGAGTCTGTGTGTCTCAGTGTGTGTGTATGAGTCTGTGTGTCTCAGTGTGTGTGTGTGTGTATGAGTCTGTGTCTCAGTGTGTGTGTGTATGAGTCTGTGTCTCCGTGTGTGTGTGTGTGTGTATGAGTCTGTGTGTCTCAGTGTGTGTGTATTATTATTATTATTATTATTATTATTATTATTTATTTCTTAGCAGACGCCCTTATCCAGGGCGACTTACAATTGTTACAAGATATCACATTATTTTTAAATACAATTACCCATTTATACAGTTGGGTTTTTACTGGACCAATCTAGGTAAAGTACCTTGCTCAAGGGTACAGCAGCAATGTCCCCCACCTGGGATTGAACCCATGACCCTCCGGTCAAGAGTCCAGAGCCCTAACCACTACTCCACACTGCTGCCCTCAGTGTGTGTCTCAGTGTGTGTGTGTGTGTATGAGTCTGTGTGTCTCAGTGTGTGTGTGTGTGTATGAGTCTCTGTGTCTCAGTGTGTGTGTGTGTGAGTCTGTGTCTCAGTGTGTGTGTGTGTGTGAGTCTGTGTGCCTCAGTGTGTGTGTGTGTGTGTGTATGAGTCTTTGTGTGTATATGAGTCTGTGTGTCTCAGTGTGTATGTGTGTCTCAGTGTGTGTGTGTGTGAGTCTGTGTCTCAGTGTGTGTGTGTGTGTGAGTCTGTGTCTCAGTGTGTGTGTGTGTGTGTGTATGAGTCTGTGTCTCAGTGTGTGTGTGTGTGTGTATGAGTCTGTGTCTCAGTGTGTGTGTGTGTGAGACTGTGTCTCAGTGTGTGTGTGTATGAGTCTCTGTGTCTCAGTGTGTGTGTGTATGAGTCTGTGTGTCTCAGTGTGTGTGTGTGTCTCAGTGTGTGTGTATGAGTCTGTGTGTCTCAGTGTGTGTGTGTGTATGAGTCTGTGTGTCTCAGTGTGTGTGTGTGTGAGTCTGTGTCTCAGTGTGTGTGTATGAGTCTGTGTGTCTCAGTGTGTGTGTGTATGAGTCTGTGTGTGTGTGTGAGTCTGTGTGCCTCTGTGTGTGTGTGTGTGGGATCAGTGCAGTACAGTGCAGTGTGTGTGGGAGCAGTGCATTGTGTGTGGGTGCAGTGCAGTTTGTGTGTGTGTAGGAGCAGTGCAGTGCAGTGTGTGTGGGAGCAGTGCAGTGTGTGTGTGTGGGAGCAGTGCAGTGCAGTGTGTGTGTAGGAGCAGTGCAGTGTGTGTAAGTGCAGTGCAGTGTGCGTGTAGGAGCAGTGCAGTGCAGTGTGCGTGTAGGAGCAGTGCAGTGCAGTGGCTGCAGGAACAGTCCTCAGCTCTCAATGTATCTTATTAAAGTCCCTTTGACAGCAGCACGCCAATGGGTCTCTTCCCATTCACCAGGTCTCCATGGCAACCGGCCATTTTCTCATTCACACAGTTTCCACGGTTACGAGCCTCTTCTCATTCATAACTGTTTCCACGGCAACAGGGCCCCGGCTCATTGATACAATCTCAGGGAATCATCAGAATTCAGGAGCCGTTCGAAGCTCCCCAGTGATGGGGGGGGGGGGGCTCTTTTATTTCTATGATTTTGATTTGAAAGGTTTGGAATTTCTCACTCTTCTTCTGCTAAACAGTAAGACAGCCTCAGACACACGCACACCATGGGATATATTCAGGCAATGTGCTGAGCTGCGAGCTGGTCACATGGGCCCGCTGTGTGCCCTTCTCCCTCCCACTCACACTCACATCTCCTTCAGCTGCTGCCGTGGCAGGCTGTCTTCCATTGTACCTGGCAAGGCTCGGAGTGGCATGTGTGCGCCCAGCAGGGACCCCTGTCCACTCAGGACTCGCACACTGTTTGCCAGCTTTCCAGAGGAATGATTCATCACTGCTGACCTGACTAGAAGTGTGTCTTTTAATCTGCAGATTGTCAGCTTGGTGTATACTGTGATCATGAATGAGATTTATACAAAGTGTGCAAAAAAACTCTGTAGAAAACCTGTTAAACAAATAAGAGGTCACCAGACAAACCACTCGACCCACACTGCCTCCCTCCCTCCCAGTCCCTCAGCTCTAACTCCTCGGACATCCAGTCTGACGTGACTTTCTGAAAAAAGCTTCATTCAATTCATTAAAACTTCAGTGAAGCCCTGTTTCTCTGATGCTGCACCCCGGCCTTGCTTTGAAGAGGTCGTTTTGAGGGTCAGTTTCTATTAAACACCGTTTCCATTGCAGAGCGGTGTGCCTTTCCATCTTTCAGTGTTGTTTAATTAGACACGCCACACCCTTTTCATACAGGAGACTTCCAACCGAGCTCACAGCCAGTAAAGCTGGACTGGGCAGTGAGGCTCTAGGGTCACACAGGGTCAGGTCTGGCATGGCCGCTGTGTCACAGTGGAGGAGGGAGCTGCACAATCAGCTATTAGAAGAATGATAAGACTCCAAACAAGAGGCCATCACAAAGAGACCGCCATACAGAAAGATACATCATCACCACAACCACCACCACCGCTCACACACACACACACACATATCACCACCACCGCTCACACACACACACCACTCACACACACACACACACATCACTACCACCGCTGACACACACACACACATCATCACCACCACCACTCACACACACCACTCACACACGCACACACATCACTACCACCGCTCATACACACACACCACTCACACACACACATCACTACCACCGCTGACACACACACACACATCATCACCACCACCACTCACACACACCACTCACACACGCACACACATCACTACCACCGCTCACACACACACACCACTCACACACACACATCACTACCACCGCTCACACACACACACATCATCACCACCACCACTCACACACACCACTCACACACACACACACATTACCACTCTCACACACACACACACACACACACACACATACAGCTATGGCCAAGAGTTTTGCGTCACCTAGAGTTTTAGGATTGCAACATAATTAAAAGAAACTACATGAACATAATTTAGATCTTTTATTTAACATCATGTTAAACATCCATTTTTTTTTTTCAGTTTTTCGTTAAGTCTATGGAAAACTACAAAGCAGTATGTAATTTAAAATGTCAACGTAACATTATGCAGCAGGTTTCATTCGACTTGATGAAGCAAAAAGAGTTCATTCTCTTGGGTGATGCAAAACTTTTGGCCCTAGCTGTAGAATGAATGCACAGATTCTGTAGGTATATATTACTATTGCACGCTGTTCTACTTAGTGGTGAGTTGCGGAGTCAGTCTGACACATTGAGGACGATGCAGTAGCGTCTTTCTATAAATACAGCCATGCGAGACCCCACTGGGAATGCAGCCGCAGGGCACCAGTCCCTGCCAGCTCCCCCAGTTCAGGCAGGAGCGGAGAAGAACAAGCTGCTGCCAGGCAGACTCACTCAGACACGGGTTCAATACGCAGCGGAACCAGCAAAGCTTTGAGCTGACACTGGCAGAATGCTGCTGTACTCCCTGATTCAAGCTCCCAATCGAAACCCTCCAAGCAGGAAGATTGCATTCGCTTCATTCCTACAGTGTATTCATTTGAAAAAAATCTTAAGACCTTCATGCGTGAAAATAGATGAAAAAAGTAGTTTTGGACACATAATAAATATTTATTTTCATGATCTGTATTTCTTTTTTTTCCCCATTGTTGTATAAATATATATATATATATATGTATCCGTCCTCATATGAGGTCACGGTGCATGAAAGGGTTAATGATAAACGTGTGTTTATTTTGGTCGATGCTCTGAATATTATTATGCTCATTTGATTCACTTGCTTGTGCTGCTTCTTGACCAGGCCTCCTCCCTTGAAAAAACAAAGCGATTTTAATCTCAATGGCACTTTGCTGGTTAAATATACACTGTAGGTTAAATAAAAGAATCCAAATAAAACGCCCTGCTTGTATCTGTGAAGATCAGGGCGGGTCTAGGAAGCTGTGAGAACGCTTCACGCTCTCAGAAGCTGCTGTCTCAGCTGCGCTTTCAGAGTGTGAAAGTGTGGACCTTCTAATGGAAAGCTGTTTCCAGGGAGTATGGGAGGAGAGGAGGAGTGCGGCTGCAGGGAATTCAGGTGATAGATTGTTGCCACGCTGCAGCCCCTGGGGGTGCAGTCAGTGTAGTGGTGTGCTGCTCAGGTTGTGTGCGCCTTATTCATTTATTAACTAATAAAACAAACTCATTCATTATCTCAGAACACGGGGAGCCTCCAGTCATGAGATAACGCCAGACCAGGATACAAACCCAAAGAAAGCCCTGTGTTCAAACCACAAAACCTAATCAACAACAGGAATACAACATCTCACACTCCCTCTGTCCTCCCCTCTCCCCTCACTCTCCCTCTCAGTCCTCTCTCCTTCCTCCCCTCTCACTCTCGCTCTCTCAGTCCTCTCTTTCCTCCTCTCTCTCTCTGTCTCTCTCAGTCCTCTCTCCTTCCTCCCCTCTCACTCTCTCTCTCTCAGTCCTCTCTCCTTCCTCCCCTCTCTCTCTCTCTCAGTCCTCTCTCCTTCCTCCCCTCTCACTCTCTCTCTCAGTCCTCTCTTTCCTCCCCTCTCACTTTCTCTCAGTCCTCTCTTTCCTCCTCTCTCTCTCTCTCTCTCTCACTCTCTCTCTCTCTCAGTGCTGAGCTCAGCAGTCTCTCCTCACTCAGCTGACACTCAGGGAGTAATCGGGCCACAGCAAGTCACATGGCAGCGACTCCACCAGCGCTGCTCTCCCCCTCCCTCCATAGACCTGCACATGCACTGCATGCTGTCCTTCATTAGCTTTGTGTCTGTATCTATCTGCAGGACAGAGACTGCTGTACCGTTAAAATAAATACATAAACTATCTCCCCCCTCTCTCCTTCTCCCTCCCCTCTCTCTCTCTCCCTCCCCCTCCTCCTCCTCCCCTCTCTCTCTCTCTCTCTCCCTCCCCCTCCTCCCCTCTCTCTCTCTCTCCCTCCCCCTCCTCCTCCTCCCCTCTCTCTCTCTCCCTCCCCCCCCCCCCCCCTCTCTCTCTCTCTCTCTCTCTCTCTCTCTCTCTCTCTCTCTCTCTCTCTCTCTCTCTCTCCAGCTCCATTAGTGATGCACACTCAGCAAGTTTCATTCCCTAATGCTCTGCTCTCTGCCCAGATTCCATCACAGCCCTGTTTGGAACACAGGCTGACTTTGGATCATTTTTTATTCAATCTTTAAAAAAACATACATTTAAATAATTTGCTTGAATGTTTTGCCAATATCTCCATTTATACTAGAATGATACCACATTATATTCAGGGTCTGAACTAACAATGCCCCACCAGACCGCATCCGTGCTAGATCATGTCATTTAAAACTATCAGCTTGTATGTCTTGGTTTAGGAGTGTGAATGTCTATCTCGAGCAATCTCATATGAACGTAGTTATTGTTTTAAGAAAGCAACGTTATGTTTGACAGGCCAAGGGAGGTGCTGTGATATGAAACGAGTCCTGCTGTTCTCAGACTACCTGCTGGTGGATGGATGATGGACTCTCAAAAATGTAATAAGCAAAATAATACTGTGTTATGTGACAGGTCATTGACACACGAACACGTACACACACACACACACACGTACACACACACGCACGCTAGGTATGGTTGCATCACACAGCACACGCTGCATTACGTTGATACAGTAATTATTCATGCTGTCTCCTCACGGCATAGGCTCAGCACAGTGGAGGGGGAGCTGAATGAGAGTTTCAGAGCACCAGGCAGGCTGCTGGAGCTTAGTGCAGTGAAGGGGGAGGGGGTTATGTTATAAGGCCAGATGTAATTCTTATTATAAAATAATTAAAATGCTATTTGGAAAAAAGCAAACAAACACAAACATAAACCCAATAGATGCTGCATTTTTCAATTCTGTTTTATAATTCCTGAGCTGTAACAGAGCTTGACGATGTCATTTTTAACCCCCTCTAGCTGTAAGTTTTTGAATGTGGCGGGCAGGGGAGGCTGTGGGCTGGTACAGCTGACGGTGACTGATCTGTGTGGCAGAGCTGACGTCACTGCATCTCTGATGACAAAATGTAAACTTGTAACATTTCAAGAGTGCTAAATATAACATTTAATTAAACCACAAGGAGGTAGAGGGTCCAAGAGGCCGGAAAGCAGCTAAGAGAGTTCTGGGAATAAATCCGATGGGAAGTTGACGGCAGCACTCAGCACTAATACAATTAAAAAACACAAACAGAGGGAACGGGACAGCAGTGCAGGACCACGCTGACTGGCTCATTTCCCAGCTTTTCGTTTCTGTGTTTTTAGCTTTCATTACATTTTTCTGTGTGCCTAAAATACTCCCGCTTCAGCACAGTCGAGTGCTATTACAGGAATGTCAGGAGTGTCACACGTTACCCTTTCTGTACTCTGCTTATACAGATGTGTGAATGACAGCCGCAATATCCTCATATTTAAAGACATGAGAAAAGATGGGCAAGGAACAGTTAACAGGACTTGGTCAGGTTATGTTAGTGGCATTCAAAAACAATACAAACAAGCTTACAGATTCTGATTAAGAGTTTAATAATGAACAGTCTGTCCTGGACCAGGACTAGTTTCTTAAGTCCAAGTTAGCCTTTTAAGTTAGTCCCAATTGTGTCTCTATTAATATATATACAGTATATGATATACAGCAGTCTCTGGCTAAGAGAACACCCCTCGGGAAGCAAGCAAAGCATATACTCTTAGCTGAAGTATTCTCTAAGACAGAATTGACCGCCGGACACAATATGCCAAGGCCAGTCCCGATATGAATCAATAAATACAAAGGTATTTATTACTTATGTCATGACGCACGTGCTTCAACATGTGAAACTGACAAATTGAATTAACAAACCCCCCTACATACGGTAACAATGCAGCAGTGGCTTTAACAGTAATTATGAATACAAGAATGAATTTGAACACAATGGTTATGAACACAGCACCGCCCGACACACGCTAGAAAATACAGCAGCAGCTCTAGATTACTCTCGCTATGTCAGTTTTGAAAAGATTGAATAAACCATTTGAATGTGAGTTTGATAATGATGAGTTATCAGGTTACAAACAGAACTGTAACAACGAATCGCTGTCGGTGCCAAAAAGGTGTTGTTTAAGCGAGGTTCCTGTTCCTTTAGGTGGAGCATTTACAACGGTTCCCTAAGCCGAAGTGTGCTCTCAGGATTATATACACACAGGTCATTTACCTGCTTCAGAGCTGCTACAGCGTCCGTGAATTGAAGGAAGTACATTTTCACAGTGGCAATCTGGTAACCCTGTGCATGCAGCAGGCTGTCCCATCCCAGGCCATGGTTAACTGATCAAACAGGGACGCTGGTTAGGTTCAGTTCATCAAGGTCACCAGGTCCAGTTTAAAATAAAAATCAAACGAGCAGAGAGGCAGCAGGGGGGTGGGGGTTATTTCATCTTCAAAGCAAGACAGGACTTGAAAGAAGAAACTAAATGGAAATGTGAAATGAAAGGCAGCCGACGCAGCGCCCGACACTGCAGTGAGCGAGGCCCTGCATACGCTTGAAGACACTTCCACTGGGTAACACTATCAAATCCACAATGAAGTCCGACTCAATACCACAGGAATAATGTTGCCGTGTCGCTCACAGTGAGGACAGACGGGCGTGTTACCCTCAGCTCAGGGCTCAGCTCAGCGAGGTGTGAAGTATCGCTCACACTGAGGACAGACGGGCGTGTTACCCTCAGCTCAGGGCTCCAGTCAGCGAGGTGTGAAGCATCGCTCACAGTGAGGACAGACGGGCGTGTTACCCTCAGCTCAGGGCTCCGCTCAGCGAGGTGTGAAGCATCGCTCACAGTGAGGACACACGGGCGTGTTACCCTTAGCTCAGGGCTCAGCTCAGCGAGGTGTGAAGCATCGCTCACAGTGAGGACAGACGGGCGTGTTACCCTCAGCTCAGGGCTCCGGTCAGCGAGGTGTGAAGCATCGCTCACAGTGAGGACAGACGGGCGTGTTACCCTCAGCTCAGGGCTCCGCTCAGCGAGGTGTGAAGCATCGCTCACAGTGAGGACAGACGGGCGTGTTACCCTCAGCTCAGGGCTCAGCTCAGCGAGGTGTGAAGCATCGCTCACAGTGAGGACAGACGGGCGTGTTACCCTCAGCTCAGGGCTCCGGTCAGCGAGGTGTGAAGCATCGCTCACACTGAGGACAGACGGGCGTGTTACCCTCAGCTCAGGGCTCCGCTCAGCGAGGTGTGAAGCATCGCTCACAGTGAGGACAGACGGGCGTGTTACCATCAGCTCAGGGCTCCGCTCAGCGAGGTGTGAAGCATCGCTCACACTGCAGACAGACGGGCGTGTTACCCTCAGCTCAGGGCTCCGCTCAGCGAGGTGTGAAGCATCGCTCACAGTGAGGACAGACGGGCGTGTTACCCTCAGCTCAGGGCTCCGCTCAGCGAGATGTGAAACAGAGGGCTGTCACTTGAAGTGACAGACTGGTCTTCCATCAAGCCCGTTTACACATGCTGCACAGGAAAGCATGGTAAAGCACAGAGAGGTCTGGTAAAGCACAGGGAAGCATTGTAAAGCACAGAGAGGTGTAGTAAAGCATAGGGAAGCATTGTAAAGCACAGAGAGGTGTGGTAAAGCACAGGGAAGCATTGTAAAGCACAGAGAGGTGTGCTAAAGCATAGGGAAGCATTGTAAAGCACAGAGAGGTCTGGTAAAGCATAGGGAAGCATGGTAAAGCATAGGAGAGCATGGTAAAGCATAGGCAAGCATTGTAAAGCATATGGGGAGCACAGACATGAAAAGGCTAAGTTGTCAGTAAAATCCTTGACCAGTTTCCTAATTTAGTAAAGCTCTGTGTTTAAAGGCTTATTTTTCCGGTTTGTGGAAGGGCTCTGTAGTGTGGTCGGGTTCGTCTGGGTGATTGATCGTCTGCAGCAGAGTTAGATAGAGCAGCTTTACTGCAGCACAGGATCCCTTCCCTCGCCCCCACTCTCTCTCACACACACACACTCCCTCTGCATTCCTCATTCCTCTGCTTCATCTCTATCTATCCCTTCATTTACTCCCCTCTCTCTGTCTCTCTCTGTCTCTCTCTCTCTCTCTCTCTCTCTCTCTCTCTCTCTCTCCTGCTGCGTGAGGGCTTGGGGGAATGGAGACACACACACAGCCATTTGGTATAGTGCTGCTGAACAGACGAATCAGGCAGGCATGCAGACACTGCAACACTACATTACACCAGCACCAGCGGCCCCCATTACACCACGACCCTCCCTCCTCTCTCCCTCGCTCTCTCTCTCTCTCTCCCTCTCTCTCTGGTAGCCCAAGGATTATTCTCAAGACTCCCTTGAAAATGTAACAATAGGATGCAGGACCAGGTATTGCAAATGTTCTAGAGCAGTGTCAGTTTGTGTTCTTTTTTTGTGCCACAGGAACATGTAAATGTTCTTCAAACATGTAAATGTTCTTCATACATGTAAATGTACTTCAAACATGTAAATGTACTTCAAACATGTAAATGTACTTCAAACATGTAAATGTAAATGTTCTTCAAAATACAGATTCATCAAGCGGCAGAAAGCAAAGACTGAGAGCAAAGAGTAACGTAGATTTTGTAATTAATTTTAATTCCTCTCACTACGTCAGTGTTGCAGAATATGATCTGCTGTCTTGTTACCTTTAAAATGGAATCTCTGTAGCTGAGACATTTCGTTTTGGTTCTTAAATTGTTTCTTGTAATTTGATTAACTTGTTTGTGTTGGTTTTTCTCATTGAAATTTGTGTGGGTGTTGACCAGGTGGCCCTTGAAAACGAGATTTTAATCTCATCGGGACTTTCCTGGTTAAAATAAGGGTTAAATAAGTACATTACAAAATAAATAAGTATAGTGCAGATCATGACAGCTGGCATGATCGCAGCCAGGCCCAGCTCGGAGGACCCTGTTCCGGAGGGATCACTGAGCACACCTCAGTCATGATAGCTCTCCTTCCTCTCTGTCACTCACCACTGTGCCAACAACACAGGCCAGCAAGGGAGCTACTGGGCAGCTCATGAACAGGGAGCAGTGAACTCAGTGACACAACGTTTTGCTTTGTGTCTTCTCTAGTCATGAACAGGGAGCAGTGAACTCAGTGACACAACGTTTTGCTTTGTGTCTTCTCTAGTCATGAACAGGGAGCAGTGAACTCAGTGACTAAACGTTTTGCTTTGTGTCTTCTCTAGTCATGAACAGGGAGCAGTGAACTCAGTGACTAAACGTTTTGCTTTGTGTCTTCTCTAGTCATGAACAGGGAGCAGTGAACTCAGTGACTAAACGTTTTGCTTTGTGTCTTCTCTAGTCATGAACAGGGAGCAGTGAACTCAGTGACTAAACGTTTTGCTTTGTGTCTTCTCTAGTCATGAACAGGGAGCAGTGAACTCAGTGACTAAACGTTTAGCTTTGTGTCTTCTCTAGTCATGAACAGGGAGCAGTGAACTCAGTGACTAAACGTTTTGCTTTGTGTCTTCTCTAGTCATGAACAGGGAGCAGTGAACTCAGTGACTAAACGTTTTGCTTTGTGTCTTCTCTAGTCATGAACAGGGAGCAGTGAACTCAGTGACTAAACGTTTAGCTTTGTGTCTTCTCTAGTCATGAACAGGGAGCAGTGAACTCAGTGACTAAACGTTTTGCTTTGTGTCTTCTCTAGTCATGAACAGGGAGCAGTGAACTCAGTGACTAAACGTTTTGCTTTGTGTCTTCTCTAGTCATGAACAGGGAGCAGTGAACTCAGTGACTAAACGTTTAGCTTTGTGTCTTCTCTAGTCATGAACAGGGAGCAGTGAACTCAGTGACTAAACGTTTAGCTTTGTGTCTTCTCTAGTCATGAACAGGGAGCAGTGAACTCAGTGACTAAACGTTTTGCTTTGTGTCTTCTCTAGTCATGAACAGGGAGCAGTGAACTCAGTGACTAAACGTTTAGCTTTGTGTCTTCTCTAGTCATGAACAGGGAGCAGTGAACTCAGTGACTAAACGTTTTGCTTTGTGTCTTCTCTAGTCATGAACAGGGAGCAGTGAACTCAGTGACTAAACGTTTAGCTTTGTGTCTTCTCTAGTCATGAACAGGGAGCAGTGAACTCAGTGACTAAACGTTTTGCTTTGTGTCTTCTCTAGTCATGAACAGGGAGCAGTGAACTCAGTGACTAAACGTTTAGCTTTGTGTCTTCTCTAGTCATGAACAGGGAGCAGTGAACTCAGTGACTAAACGTTTTGCTTTGTGTCTTCTCTAGTCATGAACAGGGAGCAGTGAACTCAGTGACTAAACGTTTTGCTTTGTGTCTTCTCTAGTCATGAACAGGGAGCAGTGAACTCAGTGACTAAACGTTTTGCTTTGTGTCTTCTCTAGTCATGAACAGGGAGCAGTGAACTCAGTGACTAAACGTTTTGCTTTGTGTCTTCTCTAGTCATGAACAGGGAGCAGTGAACTCAGTGACTAAACGTTTAGCTTTGTGTCTTCTCTAGTCATGAACAGGGAGCAGTGAACTCAGTGACTAAACGTTTTGCTTTGTGTCTTCTCTAGTCATGAACAGGGAGCAGTGAACTCAGTGACTAAACGTTTAGCTTTGTGTCTTCTCTAGTCATGAACAGGGAGCAGTGAACTCAGTGACACAACGTTTTGCTTTGTGTCTTCTCTAGTCATGAACAGGGAGCAGTGAACTCAGTGACTAAACGTTTTGCTTTGTGTCTTCTCTAGTCATGAACAGCGAGCAGTGAACTCAGTGACACAACGTTTAGCTTTGTGTCTTCTCTAGTCATGAACAGGGAGCAGTGAACTCAGTGACTAAACGTTTAGCTTTGTGTCTTCTCTAGTCATGAACAGGGAGCAGTGAACTCAGTGACTAAACGTTTTGCTTTGTGTCTTCTCTAGTCATGAACAGGGAGCAGTGAACTCAGTGACTAAACGTTTTGCTTTGTGTCTTCTCTAGTCATGAACAGGGAGCAGTGAACTCAGTGACTAAACGTTTAGCTTTGTGTCTTCTCTAGTCATGAACAGGGAGCAGTGAACTCAGTGACTAAACGTTTTGCTTTGTGTCTTCTCTAGTCATGAACAGGGAGCAGTGAACTCAGTGACTAAACGTTTTGCTTTGTGTCTTCTCTAGTCATGAACAGCGAGCAGTGAACTCAGTGACTATTGTAACTATGCATAATAACATTGTAATTATGTGTAAGTACACATGTATTTACTAAGTATCTACTGTGTAAATACAGTACACAGTAATTAGAGACAGTGTAAAGTGTTACCCAAACTTTAATGTAAAATAGCCAATAGTTTTAAATGTAATTCCAGAGAGTTTTCTTTTCTTTTTTTTTTTTTACAATAAACCTATTGTGTTATAGACGTCTATTCTTTTACCGACATCTGTGTGCCTTCGGTCAGTTTATTATAACGCAGACCTGTCAAGATTTCAGCTCCTCTAACACTGGTGCTTACTGGAACCCAATTCAATACAATACCGCTCAGATCATTTCTCTTTTTGGGGTTCTTCCATTGCACTGGCAAATTGAATAAAAAATGTCTTCAATTCTGCAACGCCACTATCTGTGAAAAATGAGTTTCCCCTCAGCGGATTGAGCCTGTATAATTGGCACCGTTGCAGCCCAGGCTTTGGATAAGCATGGAGACTGAACTGCTCCCTCTCTCCCTCACCCCCAAAGAGAAAGGGTGCTTCCTCCAGGTCAGGAGAGGCTTGAGGCATGGAGACTGAACTGCTCCCTCTCTCCCTCACCCCCAAAGAGAAAGGGTGCTTCATCCAGGTCAGGAGAGGCTTGAGGCATGGAGACTGAACTGCTCCCTCCCTCCCTCACCCCCAAAGAGAAAGGGTGCTTCCTCCAGGTCAGGAGAGGCTTGAGGCATGGAGACTGAACTGCCTCCCTCACCCCTCTAAGAGAAAGGGTGCTTCCTCCAGTCCAGGGCAGACTTGAGGCACGGAGACTGAACTGCTCCCTCCCTCCCTCACCCCCAAAGAGAAAGGGTGCTTCCTCCAGGTCAGGAGAGGCTTGAGGCATGGAGACTGAACTGCTCCCTCCCTTACCCCTCTAAGAGAAAGGGTGCTCCCTCCAGATCAGGGCAGGCTTGATGCATAGAGACTAAACTGCCTCCCTCACCCCTCTAAGAGAAAGGGTGCTTCCTCCAGATCAGGAGAGGCTTGAGGCATGGAGACTGAACTCCCTCCCTCTCCCTGCCTGCCTGTCGGCCTGCCTGCCCTTTCCTGTCAACATTGCATCTGTACTCTAGCAAACCAAGAGCAGAGGAAAGCAGAGAGGAAAGCGCACGTCACTTCAGCTCATTCTGTCCCTGCACTACAGCGAGGCTCCACCACGGGAAAGGTAACGAGTCCTCCCTGAGCTGAGCCTGCCTCACTCAAAATGGCTGCAGGAGATGGCAGAGGAGAATTGCTGCTTTATCTTCTGAAACTCAGATCAATAACTCATTACACACACACTGACACACACACTGACACACACACACACACACACACTGACACACACACACACACACTGACACACACACACTGACACACACACACACACTGACACACACACACACACACTGACACAAACACACACACACACACACACACACACTGACACACACACACACACTGACACACACACACACACACTGACACACACACACACACACACACACACTGACACACACACACACTGACACACACACACACACACACACTGACACACACACACACTGACACACGCACACACACACTGACACACGCACACACACACTGACACACACACACACACACTGACACACACACACACACTGACACACACACACACACACACACACACTGACACACACACACACTGACACACGCACACACACACTGACACACGCACACACACACTGACACACACACACACACACTGACACACACACACACACTGACACACACACACACACACACACACTGACACACGCACACACACACTGACACACGCACACACACACACACACACACACACACACACACACGGAGCGTCACAGAACACAGGACAGGTCTGCTAGTCACACCACTGCCCATCCCCCCTCACATCGTACTGAGACGCCAGCGTTAGCATTCAGAGCCTCCTCGGAAACGACCTGCAAGGTAGAATGACAGCAGAGGCTCACACTGCTGCTGGAGCTGAGCTGAGGATCCCTGTTCCTGCTCATACCTCGACAGCACAGCGCAGCTCGTCCGGAATGCTAAACAGCCTCGCGATAGAAATAAATTAGAGAGAAATAAAGAATGGTTGTGCTCCTCTGGGCCTGCGATTCTGTCCATGCACAGCATCATGGAAAGAAAGCTGACAGGCAGGGGTGTGTGGCTCAGGGTCCTGGGTTAGGATTTTGTCAGTATTGCAGTGTTTGATCTCTGTGATCGCAGCTCAGCGCTCAGGGTCCTGGGTTAGGATTTTGTCAGTATTGCAGTGTTTGATCTCTGTGATCGCAGCTCAGCGCTCAGGGTCCTGGGTTAGGATTTTGTCAGTATTGCAGTGTTTGATTTCTGTGATTGCAGCTCAGCGCTCAGGGTCCTGGGTTAGGATTTTGTCAGTATTGCAGTGTTTGATCTCTGTGATCGCAGCTCAGCGCTCAGGGTCCTGGGTTAGGATTTTGTCAGTATTGCAGTGTTTGATCTCTGTGATCGCAGCTCAGCGCTCAGGGTCCTGGGTTAGGATTTTGTCAGTATTGCAGTGTTTGATCTCTGTGATCACAGCTCACTGGGTTCCTCCTTTTAGAAATGAAACCAGCGTTTAAGGCTGTGAAGCCCTTTCTCTCACACTGTACCACATGGCTCTCTGTGTAATCAGACCCTTGCTCTTTGAGCAGTGCTGCCCCCCCACCTCCCTCTCCCTGCTTCCAGCTCTCAGAGGTGACATTTCTGCTGCTCACGCTGCAGTCCCCTGGCTCCAGAGCCCCTGCAGAGCCCCCTTTGATTCGTACAGCTCGCTGTGTCCTCATTAAGGGATGAACAAGCAGCCCTGCACTCTGTGTGTGTATCTGTGATATCCACAGCCCTGCACTCTGTGTGTGTATCTGTGAGATCCACAGCCCTGCACTCTGTGTGAGTGTGTGTGTGTGTGTGTGTGTGTCAGTGTGTGTGTGTGTGTGTGTGTGTGTGTGTCAGTGAGTGTATGTGTGTGTGTGTGTGTGTGTGTATGTCAGTGTGTGTGTGTGTGTGTGTGTGTGTGTGTGTGTGTGTGCTCTTTAACTCTCTGTGTGAGCGTGGGTGTTTGTCTATCTTCTGTTATTGATTGCTGATTACTATTTCACCATGTATCTTTGAAACAACAGTTGTAACTGCAATGAAACCCTAAGTGTCCTTTCTACTGCTCCGGTGTGTGGGAGTGTGTGGAGGGCAGGGCAGTCGGGGAGTCTGAGAGCTGCAGGGGTTTGTTGTGAATGTGGGTCTGTGAGAGAGGGGGCCGGCGCAGTGCAGGCAGGTGATTAATTATCTGAATAGGTAGAGAGAGCTGACCATTAATCACAGAACAGCTGCTGCTTCCTCCTGCGCCTCCTCCCTCTCTCCCTCTCCTTCTCCACCTTCCCAGTCTCTACAGCTGAAATATAAATCCATCTGGAACATTCTGCAGCTGGATTTGAGAAGCCCTGGTTTCAGGACCTAGTCTGCTCTGTCTCTTGTTGTTGCTGGCTAGCATACCAGATGCTGCAGCTTGATACTGGTGGGTTATAAAAGGAGCAGAAGAAGTAATGTGTTTAATTGAGTTTCCCCCTGCGAGTGTCACAAAGGACGTGTCTCACACAGTATTCAGTGTGTCTTTGATAAGCCCCATGCTGCTGGCTCTCTTTAAAATCTCCAGGCTTTTCCTATGCTGTGGTTAGTGTAAGCCTTTCATGCAGTACTGTAGGTCAGCAAACTATCATTTTATTCTAAGAACAGAGAATGCACAAAAACATATCCTTTAAATATTATATTGTATCCCCTTAGCATGAAAAATACCAAACAAAAAATCGAGAGAAGGGTTTTTCATGCCGGGGTTTTGAATTCAAAAATAATCAAAAAGTTACATGAATGCATCCAACACACAACCGGTACAGGTGTGCAGGTCTCAATAAGTAGATGGAAAGCTGGTAGAAATAGACTGGCTCTCTGTACTGCTGGAGATAAAAAAATCTCCAAAAAGCCATGAATGCAAAAACATCAAAGCTCTTTTACGTTGACATGGAATGAGGCGTAAAACCCGGGTCCTATTGGAAGTGACTGCTGCAGCAGCTGTGATGCAAAGCTCACCCCCAGTCTCTGCTAAATGACTCATTAATAAAAAAATAATATGAGAATTCACAACAAAGTTTTTTGGCAAATGAGCCGGTTGAACTGAGTTGACCTTTCCTGTGTAAATAAGTACTGGGGGGTGCTGATCAGAAGTGGTTTGGAGTTTCTGGTGAGATGTTTAGAGCAGGGGTGATAGGGATGGAGGGATTGGAGGAGATGGTGACACGCTTTGACAGCTTCTCAGACACAGTTAGGGAGGCGAGCCTCTGATCACTTCCCTGTCAGGAGAGCTTAGGCTGGGATCAGCCTCCTAACTCTTAACAGAAGCAGAAATGTTTTAAACACGACTCTGAACACCCTGCATTGTCACAGCGCAGCTCCTTCACAGCGTTACCTGCCTCAGTGGAGCGAGCGCTTTCCACACGGGAATGCGCCCAATTATCAAATTCAGAGACAGCAGAGTGTGCTGTCTTCATTCCTCTGGTCTAACAAAGGAGCCTTTGTATACCTAACCTGTGATGACATCATTCTTCAGCAATGCTTTCTTTTGTAACTGTTTTCCTGTATAGCTTGGGATCCTCCTGGCCCATCTAATAAACATCATGCATTTAAGGAAATACCCGGACAAAGCATAGCAACATATACAATAGAAAAACATTACAAAAAAACCCTTATTTTGTGTAATATATATGTAAGGCCTTCGGAGCGATGAATCGATCAATTCATGTTCAATCGAGGCTCGCAAATTAAAAGAAGCCACGGCCGACCGTTCATCGGTGAATCCATCTCCACATATCAGTGTGTTACAATGCATGTATTACAGCATGAACGAGTTCATCAAAAATGAAGATGCTTTCCGTTCTGTCATGAAAAGAAAGCACTTTATTTCTTGCCGGAGCGTTCCAAATCTTATATAACAAGGAGCAGGGCTTGGAAATTCACTGAGTGCAGCTCTCATACAGAAGACAATCAGTAAAAACACTGAGTGAGCCCAGACCGAAACAAAAACCTCTACAGTCCATACAGACATCCTTCCACGCTCCTCAGAGTTATTCATACAGTCCATACAAACATCCTTCCACACTCCTCAGAGTTAATAAACAAGGCAAACCAGAGTAAACTGTGGTGAATGCAAAGTATAACCATGGGAAAAGCATGGGGGAAAACTACAAAATTACTGTGGTAAAGTACAGTGGTAAACATTTATAAGGACAGCCCAGAACTCTGATAATCCAGTCAGGGTAAACACAAGCATCAGACACTCAGCCACACTGCAATTCCAGTTCAAACTGTTTATTCCAAAAGATAACCCCTGCTTCAGTCAGGTCAGCAACAACAAGGGGCTCCCATTATCCTTCAGGGTTGCGCATCACCTGAAAGGACTGACGGTAACACAGGCATGCAGCTCAGAGCAATATACAAAGCACAGTGGGGCGTGACCCAACCCCAACCCCTTAAACCATCAGCTGCTGCACGACAGCCGTTAGACTCAAAAACCCAGCAGAGTGCTGTACACCAGCCCTTGAACTCTGAACCCAGCAGAGTGCTGTACACCAGCCCTTGAACTCTGAACCCAGCAGAGTGCTGTACACCAGCCCTTGAACTCTGAACCCAGCAGAGTGCTGTACACCAGCCCTTGAACTCTGAACCCAGCAGAGTGCTGTACACCAGCCCTTGAACTCTGAACCCAGCAGAGTGCTGTACACCAGCCCTTGAACTCTGAACCCAGCAGAGTGCTGTACACCAGCCCTTGAACTCTAAAACCAGTCTTGTCACTCACCCTGTGCAAACGACCACGAAGTCCATGATGTTCCAGCCGTTCCGCAGGTAGGATCCCTTGTGCAACGCGAATCCCAGAGCCAGGATTTTAATTCCAGACTCAAAGCAAAAGATCGCAATGAAATACGGTTCAGTGTCATCCTGCACGGGCAAAAGAACACAGGAAAAAAACACACAATGCGTTACCTTGTACGTTTAAACACACACAATGCATTACCTTGTACGTTTAAACACACACACACACACAATGCATTATCTTGTACATTTAAACACACACACACACACACGATGCATTATCTTGTACGTTTTAAACACACACACACACACACGATGCATTGTCTCGTACGTTTTGAAATGTTGGTGGCTACTTCTAATCAAGTCGAGAGCGTACACGCTCAGCTTGATTGGAGGGCAGCCACCGAACACACATTAACATATCATAAGTCATTAAATCTAAATAAAAAACAGGCAAACCACCTGCTATTAACTTACTTAATCTGGTTCCACAGAACCTGTTGTGGTTTAAACGTGCAGAACGCTTTGTCGTTGACACTCTGAGTGCAGATCCACACTCTCAGTGATGTTATACATTGTGAGTGCAGATCCACACTCTCAGTGATGTTATACACTGTGAGTGCAGATCCACACTCTCAGTGATGTTATACATTGTGAGTGCAGATCCACACTCTCAGTGATGTTATACATTGTGAGTGCAGATCCACACTCTCAGTGATGTTATACACTGTGAGTGCAGATCCACACTCTCAGTGATGTTATACACTCTGAGTGCAGATCCACACTCTCAGTGATGTTATACATTGTGAGTGCAGATCCACACTCTCAGTGATGTTATACATTGTGAGTGCAGATCTACACTCTCAGTGATGTTATACGTTGTGAGTGCAGATCCACACTCTCAGTGATGTTATACATTGTGAGTGCAGATCCACACTCTCAGTGATGTTATACGTTGTGAGTGCAGATCCACACTCTCAGTGATGTTATACGTTGTGAGTGCAGATCCACACTCTCAGTGATGTTATACATTGTGAGTGCAGATCCACACTCTCAGTGATGTTATACATTGTGAGTGCAGATCCACACTCTCAGTGATGTTATACATTGTGAGTGCAGATCCACACTCTCAGTGATGTTTTACATTGTGAGTGCAGATCCACACTCTCAGTGATGTTATACACTGTGAGTGCAGATCCACACTCTCAGTGATGTTATACACTGTGAGTGCAGATCCACACTCTCAGTGATGTTATACACTCTGAGTGCAGATCCACACTCTCAGTGATGTTATACATTGTGAGTGCAGATCCACACTCTCAGTGATGTTATAAGTCCAGGTGCTCTAATATGTTCCAATGGTGACTTGTAGTTTGTTTTACAGCAATAGCAATGCTGCACAGTCCCTTACAGTGTAATAGACTGATGGCTGGTTCCACACACCCTGATTAGACCCAGTCTGTTTTTATTATTATTAAATTACCTGGTTTGCATTGGGAATAATAATAATTTCATCACACAATGTGACTTGACTTATTTCCTTGGAGACAAGCAAGGTTTCACAGCTATCATTAATGTGCAGGAATCACTGCTAGCAGTTAATACAGGAGCCGTGCATATTGATTTAAAAAACAAATCTTAATCAATTAGGTATCAAGATCCAGTATAAGAAAACAGCAGAGAAGGTCAGCGGGGCCAACAAGCCTTTTCTTTCTTTTCTGTTCAATGTTGGCTAAAGAGGATTTGCTAACTAGATTAGCTGAAGCAATTTGCTCCTTTTGGGGTCATTATATTTCATATTATTACAGTACTTGTATACAGTATTTACTAAAAACATACGATTGTAATCTATCCAGTCTGGAGAAGGGGCTCGAGTCTGCACAGCTATCTATTAAATCTATTATTATTATTATTATTATTATTATTATTATTATTATTATTATTATTATTATTATTATTATTATTATTATTATTATTAGTATTATTATTTTTAGAATACCTTCAAGTCTGTGCATCGGTTGATTCTCACATTTGCTTTCGCTGTGTATACTGCACATATTCTGCTGCACACATCATCAGAATGCTACATATTGACTGCAATCGCTACGATACGTTCTCCTTCCAGGCTTTTCAAAGCCATTGGAAATGTTAAATGTGATTGTTACACAAATAGCAGTGCAGCCCTGTTCAAAGGGTTTGGTTAACAAAGGATGAAATCGCATGCAGGGTGTATCTGGCAACACGTGGATAAGAGTCTAGTTGAAAGTGTATCTAATAAAAGGATGCACTCACCAGGCGCTCTGACATGGGCGTCTTGTCTCCGTCGGGCAGATGCTGCTCCAAGGCTAATACTATACAGTTTGCAATGATAGTGGCTAAAATCAGATATTCAAAAGGAGTGAGGAGGGGCACGGTTAAGGAATCAAACCATTGGTGTACTGCAGCCATAGCAAAGCACACAATCTCAACACCCACATTTCCATAGTCATATACAGCACAGAACATACAGGTGCACAGATATCTCGAGCTTCCAACAGAAAAGCAGTCCTGCACATTCAAACCATCGATGTACTGCAGCCATAGCAAAGCACACAATCTCAACACCCACATTTCCATAGCCTGTCATATACAGCACAGAACATACAGGTGCACAGATATCTCGAGCTTCCAACAGAAAAGCAGTCCTGCACATTCAAACCATCGATGTACTGCAGCCATAGCAAAGCACACAATCTCAACACCCACATTTCCATAGCCTGTCATATACAGCACAGAACATACAGGTGCACAGATATCTCGAGCTTCGAACAGAAAAGCAGTCCTGCACATTCCTTCTACTGTCCAGTCTACTCAGTATAGTTCCCTGGCTATTTCCCTTCTGTTTCCTTTAGAAAAATGTAAACGCTGAGCTTCAGTATATTCTGTCTCTATTTGTATGCACAGGATTAAATAGGGAGCACCACAGCGGGCACTCAGAGGAGTATACTTTGGTTTTTGTGGCACCTCTGAGGTCGCAAACAGTTTGAATTGATTATTTATTTATTTAACCAGGATAGAACCCTTGAGGTATGCATCTCATTTCAAGGGGGTCCTGGTAAGAAATAACACATTATAAAATGAAAGGCATGAAAGAGACAAATCATTCAAACAGGACAAAAACACTTAAAACAATCACAAAACCAGTAATACAAAATAAAAGTGTGAAGTAAAACCATTTCAATTGACTTGATTCTGGTCACAGTATTTACAGGATTCGCAACCCTGGTCAGATTTAAAATACATATTTATTTTCAAAAGGTATTGTGATACGCAAAGGCACGCTGGCCCATGTCAGATCTCAATGCAGGGATTTTAAAAGTATTTCATCTTAGAGCACAGGTAGAGGTACACGTCTCCAACAGAGCTGTAAGGTAACTTGGAGCGTTTCCAGCGTACTTCTTATAAACTAAACACAAAAATGAGAGAGCCTGCTCGTGTTATAAGAGTCACATGTTTCTCCTTGAGGAAAGCAAACAGAGCAGGGATGGGCAGTAGGAAGCGGCTGCTGAAGCTACAACTGTCTGACAATCAACCAGGATGGTTCACTATGAAGGTCTATTTATATGAGCTATTGGCTTGAGAGAGGGTTAACAGCAGTGTTGTAACCCAGCGTATTCACTATTCATTCTGTCAAGGCTGAGAAGAGAAGATAATGCTCCAGTACTATTTCAGTGCTGTGCTCTGCGTAACCCTGCCATTATGAGCGTCTCTTGAATTGTACACTCCGCGCTATAAACAGAAGCACAGCAGACGCCCTGCGAGAGAATCGGATGCAGTTTGAAGCGCTATAGTTTGAGCATTTGTGCAAAAAAGCAAACGCTTCTTCACAAAAGCCTAAGTGCCTCATGTTTTTCCTTGGGGCAGACGATGTCAGTGTATCATGTCTCCAGCTCGGAGCGTGTGTTACATGAATACCCCCGCTCGCAGCGTGTGTGTAGAGACACAGGGGGGCGCTGCGTCAGCACGCAGGGCTCGGGTTTAATCTTGGCTCGCAGTCACACATTTAGTTACGCAGCCCAGGTTAGGATTATCTTCAACAAGGCTATATGTGTCATACCATTCAGATTAGGATGCTCTGAAGAATGTTTTATTGATGATAACTCATAACTGGATGCGTGCTGTTCTCCAGATTTATGTTACAATGTAAAGCCGAGGGAACACAAAGCCACTTTTTCAGGAACAGCGGCTTGAAACCTGCTTCCAGGAGACCTAGTTTGAGGTTGTGTATCAAACCCCAAGTCTCCCCTGGTGTGCCGCGCAGTGGCACTGAAACCTAGTCTCCTGAAACCAAGTTCCAAGCCACAGGTATGCCGAATATGTTTCACCATTAGAGTGATACAAATCTCTCTATATAGTTCAGTTCAATAAAATGTTCAGATTACATTGCTGAGTGGGATAGCGTTTCCTTCCTCACCGATCCCTATCTGTGCAGAAAGATTCCTGCATTTTTACACTCGTATCAGACCTCAGATCAACTAAAGATTTTTATTTTGCCCCAAACATTAACCACAGTAAAAGATATTGGGTAACCCTTTAAAACAATGTCTGCAAATTCCTAATGAATTCCAGCTGAATCCCGCAGCAGGAATGACACCGGAATATCTTCCTCATGCCCTCTGAGTTGTGAAGTCATTCATTGTGAATTCATGTGGGTTTAATTACCTGCGTTCATGCCATGTTCCTCTGTAACAGATCATGTTGATCACGTGTGTAAGGCCTGCATTCATGCATGAATGAACACTTCTCACTCCCTGGTGGGCGAGTAAGAGGCTATGAAGTAGTGAAGAATAAACAGTGAACTCACTGGGAACGGATGGACCTAAATATTTTGAAATCATAATGAATTAACAGGGCAGAATTCAAAGTGAATGGCTTCAGAACTCAAGGAAGTGCAGCAGCTATTGAGGTGTTATTCCTGTGGGACTGAGCCAGAATTCATTAGGAATTTGCGGCCGTTATCTTAAAGTGTTACCAGGTAGGTATTTTTTGAGACTGAGCCTGGGCTGGCAGCTGCAGAAGCAGTGCATGTGACTCAGTGAACACGAGCATGAAAAATCAATCCATCACACAAGCCCACACCGAACAGCTCCCAAAAATAGACAGGGTCTCAATTCAAGGGCTTTCGACTAACAAACAAACGTACAGGCAGAACACGGGAGCCTTTTACAACAGAGGAGAGGAAAATGCTAAAAGGAGCCGGTGATTTCTGAGCTGAGGAAAGCAAGGAGATGTAGAATTTCTCTCGTGGAGGCTGAGTAACCCACATAAAGCTGAACGTCAATATGCAATGAACGTGCGTTCACTTGATTTAAACACATAGATATACACAGCAGAAAATAGAGGGGCTTTATTAATGAGGGCTCTCTGTAATGGCTGCCCTGCACCTACAGCAAAGAGGAGTGTGCAGAGGGGGGGGGAACGAGGGGAGGGAGGGATAGGAGTGTGAGAGGAAAGGAGGCGAGGCTACTTGGATGCAGGCAGGCTGCACTGTTAGTTAGTGCCTCGTTGGAAGAGATAAATCAAGGGGCCTGACAACCAACAATCTCACAGAAACACCCGAATCTGCATCCTGTTACTACACCTGAATTTATCAGACACCCAGAGAATTCTGATTCGCTGTCAGAGGTGCATTGGCTATTTTAATATTCAATACAGCTTTCATATAAACACCTCACCACCCACTAAGATACAATACAGGGGAAAGAATATAATATTCTTAGATCAGCCCCAGGTCTGGTGTACTGCAGCGGCTCACACACACAGGACACAACACGTGTTCCCAATCATCTCGAGGAAGGAGAGCTGAATAAATCATTTAGAGGTTCTGCTTTCATCCACATCCATTCAATCTGAGTCACTAAGTGTAGACAGGAAGACTAGCTCAGCTACCCAGCACCAGCAAAATGAGAAACACGCTCAGCTACCCAGCACCAGCAAAATGAGAAACACGCTCAGCTACCCAGCACCATCAAAATGAGAAACACGCTCAGCTACCCAGCACCAGCAAAATGAGAAACAGGCTCAGCTACCCAGGACCAGCAAAATGAGAAACACGCTCAGCTACCCAGCACCAGCAAAATGAGAAACACGCTCAGCTACCCAGGACCATCAAAATGAGAAACACGCTCACCTACCCAGGACCAGCAAAATGAGAAACACACTCAGCTACCCAGGACCATCAAAATGAGAAACACGCTCAGCTACCCAGGACCAGCAAAATGAGAAACACGCTCAGCTACCCAGCACCATCAAAATGAGAAACACGCTCAGCTACCCAGCACCAGCAAAATGAGAAACACGCTCAGCTACCCAGGACCAGCAAAATGAGAAACACGCTCAGCTACCCAGCACCAGCAAAATGAGAAACACGCTCAGCTACCCAGGACCAGCAAAATGAGAAACACGCTCAGCTAGCCAGGACCAGCAAAATGAGAAACACGCTCAGCTACCCAGGACCAGCAAAATGAGAAACATGCTCAGCTACCCAGCACCAGCAAAATGAGAAACACGCTCAGCTACCCAGGACCATCAAAATGAGAAACACGCTCAGCTACCCAGGACCAGCAAAATGAGAAACACGCTCAGCTACCCAGGACCAGCAAAATGAGAAACACGCTCAGCTACCCAGCACCATCAAAATGAGAAACACGCTCAGCTACCCAGGACCAGCAAAATGAGAAACACGCTCAGCTACCCAGCACCAGCAAAATGAGAAACACGCTCAGCTACCCAGCACCAGCAAAATGAGAAACACGCTCAGCTACCCAGGACCAGCAAAATGAGAAACACGCTCAGCTACCCAGCACCAGCAAAATGAGAAACACGCTCAGCTACCCAGCACCAGCAAAATGAGAAACACGCTCAGCTACCCAGCACCAGCAAAATGAGAAACACGCTCAGCTACCCAGCACCAGCAAAATGAGAAACACGCTCAGCTAGCCAGCACCAGCAAAATGAGAAACGCGCTCAGCTACCCAGCACCAGCAAAATGAGAAACACACTCAGCTACCCAGGACCAGCAAAATGAGAAACACGCTCAGCTACCCAGGACCAGCAAAATGAGAAACACGCTCAGCTACCCAGCACCAGCAAAATGAGAAACACACTCAGCTACCCAGGACCAGCAAAATGAGAAACACGCTCAGCTACCCAGGACCAGCAAAATGAGAAACGCGCTCAGCTACCCAGCACCAGCAAAATGAGAAACACACTCAGCTACCCAGCACCAGCAAAATGAGAAACACGCTCAGCTACCCAGGACCAGCAAAATGAGAAACACACTCAGCTACCCAGGACCATCAAAATGAGAAACACGCTCAGCTACCCAGGACCAGCAAAATGAGAAACACGCTCAGCTACCCAGCACCATCAAAATGAGAAACACGCTCAGCTACCCAGCACCAGCAAAATGAGAAACACGCTCAGCTACCCAGGACCAGCAAAATGAGAAACACGCTCAGCTACCCAGCACCAGCAAAATGAGAAACACGCTCAGCTACCCAGCACCAGCAAAATGAGAAACACGCTCAGCTACCCAGGACCAGCAAAATGAGAAACACGCTCAGCTACCCAGCACCAGCAAAATGAGAAACACGCTCAGCTACCCAGCACCAGCAAAATGAGAAACACGCTCAGCTACCCAGCACCAGCAAAATGAGAAACACGCTCAGCTACCCAGCACCAGCAAAATGAGAAACACGCTCAGCTAGCCAGCACCAGCAAAATGAGAAACGCGCTCAGCTACCCAGGACCAGCAAAATGAGAAACACGCTCAGCTACCCAGCACCAGCAAAATGAGAAACACGCTCAGCTACCCAGCACCAGCAAAATGAGAAACACGCTCAGCTACCCAGCACCAGCAAAATGAGAAACACACTCAGCTAGCCAGCACCAGCAAAATGAGAAACGCGCTCAGCTACCCAGGACCAGCAAAATGAGAAACACGCTCAGCTACCCAGCACCAGCAAAATGAGAAACACGCTCAGCTACCCAGCACCAGCAAAATGAGAAACACGCTCAGCTACCCAGCACCAGCAAAATGAGAAACACGCTCAGCTACCCAGGACCAGCAAAATGAGAAACACGCTCAGCTACCCAGGACCAGCAAAATGAGAAACACGCTCAGCTACCCAGCACCAGCAAAATGAGAAACACACTCAGCTAGCCAGCACCAGCAAAATGAGAAACGCGCTCAGCTACCCAGGACCAGCAAAATGAGAAACGCTTCACAAATAAAACCACAGCTTACAAACCCAGAGCTACAAACTGCAGTGCGTGGGAGCTTGTTGTGCTGCAGCCCTTACGAAACGTCTGTAACACTTCACATGAAGTGTCTTTAATGACTGGGTGTTTACATGGTAGCTACTTAGTAAATGCATGTGTGCCGATACATAGTGTTAGCACATAATCTAGTCTTTTTTAAAATGTTCCCAGTGTTTTAGATCCTACTACTTTACCTGGTCAGCTAGTCCATGCATTTCTAACTCTCTGTGTGAAACCATGCTTCCTCCCTGAGGGTTCTAAACTTACTTTTACTCAGCTTCCATGTATGCCCTCTTGTCCTTCTCTCTGTGCTAAAGCAGTGTCTTGGGTTAACTTTATCTATACTATTAATGATTTTAAAGACTTCAATCAAGTCCCCTCTTTCCCTTCTTGCTCCCTCTGAAGAGATTTCATTGTGTTAACCTGTCCTCCTCGCTCCTGTCATTAAGTCCTGGGATCAGCCTAGCAGCCCGTCTCCGCCCCTTCTCCAGTGCAATGCTGCCTCTGTTGCAGTGAGGTGAGCACAACGGCAGCCCGTATTCTAGGCTCAGGCGCTATAGTTTGAGAAAGCCCTGCCCTCCTGTAGAGAGAGTCGAACTCTGAGCTCCAGCAGTTAACACTGAGAGCACAGGGCACGACTTGGGGGTGTGTGGAAGAACTGGTGGACTAGAGAATACCATTTTACACACATAGAGAATGGCATGGTTTGTGTTTAGTTTCTAAGGTGCATACTGGAAATGCTCCCAGTTACCTTACATCTCTGTTAGAGATCAAATGATGTGCCTGCTTTTAAAATCCCCAGATCAAGGCATCTCATCTTTGGAATTCATTGCCCTCAGACATAAAAACAGCCTCTTCACAATACCTCTTTAAAAATCACTCCGAAATATTTCTTTTAAATCTGACCAAGGTTGCAGACTCTCGAAACTCAATGAAATCATTGCCGTGCTCCCAGCACCAGTGCTTTTGTAACGTTAAGCTCTTTTCTCTTTGTTAGTTTAGCAGAAAGGACCTGTCTCCACATCTGGAGCGCCCAGCAGATTCACAGGTAAGCAATAACAATACCTTGCACTATACATGAATGCATATAATACAGCATATATGTCACATTTACCTGGTATGAACTCAAATGAATATGGCCACAATACTTTGATATGAAACGTATGCTACAATATATGCTTAATGAACTAACATGACATACTGAACACTATCCATCGAGGTTAAACTAGTTCTTTTAAACATTCATTGAGAAAGGTTTGTTATTCATTGAGTCTTTCTCTGCGTTTATAAAGGGTTGAAGTTTACCAAGGTATAGTAAAGCAGAGGCCAGTGAAACACATGCAAGCATGTGAAAGAACGAAGCATGGCAACGCTTGACAAAGGCAGAATAACTACTGCAAAATGACTGCACACTTTTACTGTGGTAAACTTTATTCCGGTCCAGTTAAATAGCGGTATTCACAATCCGAAAACAAGCCAACGTTAATTCAGCTGCATTTCCACAGAATATGAAGGCAGAAATTGAACTCAACCTGTTTCTGTATTGATGTGGCACTAAGCTAAACGCTTCCCTGATTGGCTGTGCATTTTGTTAAATGACTGATGTAATCACCCGGGTTTAGCTTGTTGGCTCCAACACAGGGCCCTGTTCACACAGAAACTCGCTCTCTATTTGAAGACAGATTGTTTTAGCAAGAAGTGTTGTGAATGTTCTCTTAAGCTAAAGGACTGTTCTTCAATTCTGCTTTCCATTTGTAATTCAGGAGCTTAAAGGCAGCCTGGAGAGGAATGCAAACTATCTATTAGAGGTAGCAATGCAGTCCCTGTGTTACAATGGAGGCTCCATTAATGATATGAAACCTGGCACAAGCTCCGTGTATTTACCGGAAAGTTATATACATGAAAGGAACAAAAGAATAGAGACGAGCAGTAATGCAGGTATCAAATTCCCGTAACCTGCTATCAGATAGCTCTGCCATGGTGTGATTAAAATGGAGCAGAGCTTCACCTCGTCTCTATCGAAAGACACCTAAAGATGGAGACTCTTAAAGAGGGAGGGCAATCCTAGCCCCTGAGTCCCAAAACAAAAAGGTCATGGGGTTCTTTTGGGGTTTTCTACAGCACAGCTCAAAAGAATGTAATAAACCCATGCCTGGAAACACCAGATCCACCCTGACTGTACGCTGGCTAATTCCTAGAGCAAGTGTTAATATCTCTCATCCCTATAGATGCACTCGAGTGCCACTGGTTGTAAGGTTTAAGGACGCCCCTGTCCAGGGAGATGCTGTGTCTCAGTGATCCTGCTCTATAAACACAGCTTCCTTCCAGCAGACAGACAGGACAGCTTCCATTTCAGAGACCTGGGAGCCCTGCTCAGCTCAGCTCAGCAGCACACACAACCATTTGCTTTCCATTTTCTCCTTGTGTCTGTATATCATGGGAAAGATGTTGGGGGGGAAATCATGCGGCAACAGGACTGCTGTTAATCCTACACACACCCCCCCTCCACACACACACACACACACACACTCCCCGACTCCACACACACACACACACCCTCCACACACACACACACACACACACAGACCCCTTCACACCTTCCACACACACACACACACACACACACACACACCCCTCCACTCCACACACCCTCCACACATACACACACACACACACACACACCCCTCCACACCCTCCACACACACACACAGTGTAGTAAATATTGCCCCCCCCCCACTACCTATCCATCTCAAGAGCTTTTCAAGGAAGCCACAAAAGCAAATGGAGTTTTTTTTTCCTGTGTGAATGTGGCTGTGTGCTGACATCAGCAAGCAGCGCTGTGCAGAACCGACATGCCAATGCCTGCATTGCTCCACTTGTGCTCAAGCATGCAGAGCAGACATGCAGTTATGAGCACTACGTGTCTATATATATATATATAGAGCGAGAGAGAGAGAGAGAGTGTTAGGCACAGATCTGCAGACAGCGTGATAAGTCAATACTTGTTTCAGTGTGGATATGTGTGTGTCTTTGCAGTGCTGTATATGGTTCTGGTACATAGCGACCGTCCAGGGGAGTGCTTCATTTATATCAAAATCTGCAAGCAGGCTTATTACAAACAAGCACCACAAAAAAAAAAAAAAAACCTGCAATGTACCGTTCAGTACTTGCGCGCTCCAGTGTAAGATGTGAACAAATGCCTACAATGTGTTTCTTATGGCCTCATAATGCATTCTCACATAAAACATGTACAACAAGCACACAGAGCCCTTTTACAGGCTGATGTGTCGATGCGTCTTATTGAAACCGTATTCTCCTGATTGAGCTAATATATATATATATATATATATATATATATATATATATATATATATATATATATATATATATATATATATATATCATAATACCAACATGAAACCCGCACCAGCACTGGCTAATTAGAAAGATATTAATAATAAAAATATACCAAACCATTATTAATAATGGAATAACAATAATAACAATGCAATATTAATAGTTCTTATAATAATATATACTGTAACCCAGCACAATACAAATATAATAGGATTAAATACACATTTTAAAAAGCTTTTTTTTAAAAGGATATGGCCATTCGGTGATTTTTTTCGCGTATTTTCTCACCAGGTTATCCTCGCTGAACAGAAACAGGGACCGGTTGACGGTGAGGCAGTTCTGTCGGACCGGGATCGGGTTGTAAAGGGCCATGGTCCGGGCTCGCTGTGCCATCGACTGCTTGTACATCCTCTGGGCGCCGGGCGGGCCGCCCTGTCTGCTCCCGCCGCGTCCGGGACCCCCTTGCCCGGGGACGCCTCCATACCTGGCCGGCACCTCGTCTCCAAACCTCGCCATTCTATAGACACCAAACGCCAATCGTTACGAAGCAGCAGAGTAGAGAGACTGTGCAACACAACCACGTTACATCCCATCTGCTTCAATACTCGAGATACATGCAGTTGGTTTGGTTTTTTTAATTGTCTTGATATTTTCCACACAAAAAAAAAAATGTTCGTTGATATATAGATATAGAAAACACGAGATGTGTTTGTGTCAGTCCGCTCGACCGTCCTGATAGATTTGGTTTTGTTCTTTTTTCAAATAATTTGCATATTTTGTGTGTGTTTTTCCCCGTTATGTTTCTTAATACAGTGTCGCTGCTGATTCTTGCTTTTACAGCTGTTACAAAGAAACCCTGTAAAGTCAGATGTGCATTTCTCTTCTGATTGAGGTGGTTTCTGTTATTTTTAGATTTTTATTTCTGACACCTCCGCACAGTTGGCTAGTGTACGGGTTATGACCCCCCACACCACCCCTCTCTCTGTCTCTCTCTGTCTGCCTCTCTCACAGACACACACAACTAGATCGGATTTGCTGTCGATTAATGCAGTTTCTTCTTCTCTTCTGTTGTGCGGGGTTATATAAAGATTGTCTATGCCTTTCCGGACGACGGCAGATTCCTCATGATCATTATCATCGTCATCCCCGTCACCATCATCTGCACTTCAAAGCAAGGAACACAATCCAACGACACGAACATCCGGAGGGACACGGAGACAGTGTCATCACCAACCCAAGAAGCGGCGCTGCTGATACTGCTGATCCTAACAGTCGCAGGGAGTTGTCCTGAGCCTGGGTGCTGCAGCAGCTAGACACGGCGCCGTGCTTCCTGCCTCCCTGCCTCCCTGGGAAATAGCACGGATAGGTCTGTGTGATGCGCTGGCAGCTCGGGCTGTAATGAGCTTCTGAACAATTTAACGCGACCCAAGCTCCTCGTCAAAGCTTCAACAGCACATGACGCGCCGAGGCCCTGATTCGCTGAGATCCCGCCTATGGTTTCATACGGCAGCTATTCACTTACCACCTACCGCCAAGCACCGCATTCACCGAACATAGAGAAACTCACAAACTAAAGACGTGCGTGAATAATTAGACACATTACATTCGCGAATCATAACACGGAATGTGAAAAAATATGAAACAATTGTAGTTCCTACTGTAACGATGTATAGATTTTAGATTAGATCGGCAGCGACCGTTTTGTTTTAGTCTTCATCTCTCTCTTTTTAATGGTCTTTTCACGCTATAAAATGCTTTAAAAAACATTACAAAATCTCGCATATAATACTCGTGTGAAGATGTCGCCCTGCTGAATGTGGTACTCGACTAATCCACGACACCATTAATAGCTGAACTAAAACAGATCAAGCAAGGGTTGCATTATCCGCAGAAGACGAATCCAGTCCGAACCCGCAGCGCGTGTGTGAATCTGAACGCAGCTGCCATCCCTGGGATAGTCTGTAATTAACATGGTGACACACCCCTCCGTCACACCTGGGCTAATCAATGGGCTTTATTTATTTACCTGCTTGAGTTTATTTTAATGGGAGGGTGTCACTGAGGCAGTGCAGTTCACGACAAGAAACAGACGGGTCGAGTTACACAGTAGCCTTCTATGTCAATTTACTGAATGAGATTTTAAAAGGTGCAGTTAACCCATATAAATGCATAATGAATGTGCACCGTGCTGCTAAATGACTTGCAGATGCGATAGACTTTAAACAAAATACATTTAGTATTTTTTTTTTTTTTTTGGGGGGGGGGGGGGGGGGTTAAATAAGATATTCTATAGCGCATGTGTGTGTAAATATATACGCACACTTTAACCTGCTGTTTTTCACGGTTGACACACTGAGCCACACACGCAGTTTTTTCCCGACACACGCGCCTAGACTCATATGAGGCTATGGTGCATTTGGGGCTCCCATATAAAGACTAGAGGAGAGGTTTTGGGTTTTTTTTTTGCAGCGCGCTGTTGTGCCCGACTCTGATTCAGCCGGTCAGAACCCTGGACAGCGCCAGCGACGTCACTCGGAATGTTGGGAAGCAGTTCCACTCTGGCGCGGCGTTTACCCGGAGCGACGCAATACAGCGTGCGCCCTGCATTCTTCCTCTATATCCTGGTAAAGTAACAGCCTGTTTATCTGGATTGTTGAATATTGTATGTGTATCTGCGTGTGTGTGTTTGTGTCTGAAAGGAATTTGGAAATGACAGTTATATTGTGAGGTGTGTGCTAACGATCTTCGCATTGCTGGGTTTCTCGTTAAAAAAGAAGTGGGTGGCGAGCTTATAAAATGAAAATGACACGGAAAGCGTAAATACGCAAATATATCACTTTAAAAAAAGGTCATATCTTGACACGCCTTTGTGAAGGGAAAGTGTGTTTGAAAACAACCAGTGGAGGTATTGATAGGCTTTGAAGTCAATAAGTGAGTGTGGTTAAATACGTGGTTAAATAAGCGAGTGTGATCGCAAACACATGAATACATTTCAATAGAAACACGGGAGTGTGGTTACCATGGCATCAAATGGAAATCGCCTTCTCTTTAAAACTAACATTTTAATGAACAGTCTCTCCCACAAGGGCTGCGGTTCCCCAAATACTACCAATGCGGGATGAGGGGCCGGCGTTTTCTCTTCGTTTTACCGTCAAAAACAGATTTCTGTCTCAGGACTGCCAAGGTCAGCACCGTACTGAATACTGTGCCAGTGTCACCTCTCACCCCTCAGCACTGCTCTGAATACTGTGCCAGTGTCACCCCTCACCCCTCAGCACTGCTCTGAATACTGTGCCAGTGTCACCCCTCACCCCTCAGCACTGCTCTGAATACTGTGCCAGTGTCACCCCTCACCCCTCAGCACTGCTCTGAATACTGTGCCAGCCTCACCTCTCACCCCTCAGCACTGCTCTGAATACTGTGCCAGCCTCACCTCTCACCCCTCAGCACTGCTCTGAATACTGTGCCAGTGTCACCTCTCACCCCTCAGCACTGCTCTGAATACTGTGCCAGTGTCACCTCTCACCCCTCAGCACTGCTCTGAATACTGTGCCAGTGTCACCTCTCACCCCTCAGCACTGCTCTGAATACTGTGCCAGCTTCACCTGTCACCCCTCAGCACTGCAGTGAATACTGTGCCAGCTTCACCTGTCACCCCTCAGCACTGCTCTGAATACTGTGCCAGTGTCACCCCTCACCCCTCAACACTGCTCTGAATACTGTGCCAGCCTCACCTCTCACCCCTCAGCACTGCTCTGAATACTGTGCCAGCCTCACCCCTCAGCACTGCTCTGAATACTGTGCCAGTGTCACCTCTCACCCCTCAGCACTGCTCTGAATACTGTGCTAGTGTCACCTCTCACCCCTCAGCACTGCTCTGAATACTGTGCCAGTGTCACCTCTCACCCCTCAGCACTGCTCTGAATACTGTGCCAGTGTCACCCCTCACCCCTCAGCACTGCTCTGAATACTGTGCCAGTGTCACCCCTCACCCCTCAGCACTGCTCTGAATACTGTGCCAGTGTCACCTCTCACCCCTCAGGACATTTTTGGGGGTAATGCAGAGAGCAAACGCCCCCCCCCCCCCCCCAGGCCTTCAGCACTGGTAGTAAATGAATCTTATTTAGGGAACCACTGAACTCGCGGTGCCTTTAAACGACCGTGCGGCTGACAGAGGCTTTCTTCCTCTTTCATCACTGCCTGTACCCGCGCGCTCCTGCTCGCTTCCTGTTCTGCAGCCGGCAGCCTTTGATCAGTATCAGACTCCTCGCGGGCAGCTGTGACATCAAAGCCTTTAATTGGAAGCGTGTTGCCTCGTGCTTGTATTTCTTTATTTGTTTAGTTATTTAACATCACTGCGGTTCATTTTTTAGCAGAACGTCAGGTGCATAATATCACAAAAACGGAAAATGATACTGCAGTCGTTTTATTCTGATCTGAAGAGTAATACCCCCCGTTATGAGAACACCTCCCATCCGCGACATTCATAATTCACACTTAAAATAAAGGAACAAAAACAAACAAATAAATAAATAAATACATTCTAGGCTGTGCTGCCCCCTGCCGGTGTATAAGCACACTGCACCCAACCCGCCCCCTTTCAGTGCGATCCAGTCCTTACATTACCGGCGTGACTGGAGCCGGCAGAAAACACGGAACACTAAAATAACGACCGCAGATTCAGAATGAATTGAGCCCTGTGAATTCATGCGGGGTTAATTACCTGCGTTCATGCCATGTTCCTCTGTAACAGATCATACTGATCACGTGTATAAATCACGCATTCATGCTCGAATGAACGTTTACTCTCACAACCCGCCGAATGCTTTCCTGATGCGTGTTATTCTAAAGTGTTCCCAGCAGTTTGACATCAGCGATGAAGACAGAGAAAGCCCTCTGTGTTTCTGTTCGTGCGGGAAAGGGAATGGGTACAGTATTTGTATTGAGAATCCACACTGCTGAATCAGCTGTGCCTGGGTGCCATAAAAACCAGACTGGTAGGAACTTAGAAAAGGTTCCCAGGATACATTTTTGCAGTTTCCTCCCCATGCCTTTCCCATGGTTATACTGTACACTTGCTAAGATGCTGTCACTGTGCTGTGCTTTGTTACACTGTGCTGTGCTGTCACTGTGCTGTGCTGTCACTGCTTTGTTACACTGTGCTGTGCTGTGCTGTCACTTTGCTTTGTTACACTGTGCTGTGCTGTCACTGTGCTTTGTTACACTGTGCTGTGCTGTCACTGTGCTTTGTTACACTGTGCTGTGCTGTCACTGTGCTTTGTTACACTGTGCTGTGCTGTCACTGTGCTTTGTTACACTGTGCTGTGCTGTCACTGTGCGTTGTTACACTGTGCTGTGCTGTCACTGTGCTTTGTTACACTGTGCTGTGCTGTCACTGTGCTTTGTTACACTGTGCTGTGCTGTGCTGTCACTGCGCTGTGTTGTCACTGTGCTATGCTGTCTGTTCTTTCTTACACTGTGCTGTGCTGTCACTGTGCTTTGTTACACTGTGCTGTGCTGTCACTGTGCTGTGCTGTCACTGTGCTGTGCTGTGCTTTGTTACATTGTGCTGTGCTGTGCTGTGACTGTGCTGTGCTGTTCTGAGCTTTGTTACACTGTGCTGTGCTGTGCTGTGCTGTCACTGTGCTGTGCTGTTCTGTGCTTTGTTACACTGTGCTGTGCTGTCACTGTGCTGTGCTGTTCTGTGCTTTGTTACACTGTGCTGTGCTGTGCTTTGTTACACTGTGCTGTGCTGTGCTGTGCTTTGTTACACTGTACTGTGCTGTGCTTTGTTACACTGTGCTGTGTTGTGCTGTCACTGTGCTGTGCTGTGCTGTGCTGTGCTTTGTTACACTGTGCTGTGCTGTTCTGTGCTTTGTTACACTGTGCTGTGCTGTCACTGTGCTGTGCTTTGTTACACTGTACTGTGCTGTGCTGTCACTGTGCTGTGCTGTGCTTTGTTACACTGTGCTGTGCTGTGCTTTGTTACACTGTGCTGTGCTGTTCTGTCCTTTGTTACACTGTGCTGTGCTGTCACTGTGCTGTGCTTTGTTACACTGTGCTGTGCTGTGCTTTGTTACACTGTGCTGTGCTGTGCTGTGCTTTGTTACACTGTGCTGTGCTGTGCTTTGTTACACTGTGCTGTGCTGTTCTGTCCTTTGTTACACTGTGCTGTGCTTTGTTACACTGTGCTGTGCTGTGCTTTGTTACACTGTGCTGTGCTGTGCTGTGCTGTCACTGTGCTGTGCTGTGCTTTGTTACACTGTGCTGTGCTGTGCTTTGTTACACTGTGCTGTGCTGTTCTGTCCTTTGTTACACTGTGCTGTGCTTTGTTACACTGTGCTGTGCTGTGCTTTGTTACACTGTGCTGTGCTGTGCTTTGTTACACTGTGCTGTGGTTTAATCATGGGAATCTTGTATCTAGAGGTCACTGAAGCAGTCCGCAGCGGCACATTTCAAACCGATTTACCAGCTTAGTTCACAGCGTATTTAAACTCAGTCAGTGTTTTTATTGCGATAATGATGTTCATATTAAATGCCTCATATACACAGTGATTGCACTATAATCGGCTGGTATTAAAAATAAGTGCCAACGTGTTTCAGTGTCTGTTATGAATGCAGCGCACCCCAGAAAGCAGCTGTACAGCTCCTCTGTATTATTAGCATCCTGCACTACTGCAGATTGAGACACTCGTTTAGGGTTGCTTCCTGTCCCTGTTTTCTCTGGATCATCCCGGTTTAGGGGAAGGTGTCCCGGGATTTCAACATGCCGTCCCGGGACACTAAAATGTCACAGTTTTTAATTGTATCCCGGTTTTTAATTATATATTCTCCATCCAGGTACATCTCTAGAGCAGCAGCACAATGCCAGCCCTGCAAGCTGAGCACAAGTTACATCAATCAGGTTACACTATCACTGCAAGAGACGCGTCGCTATGAATCGGATGTTGTGACAGTATCACTATTGGATGACTGGAGGATTTCTAGAGAGGGTTTATACTTTCAACAGCCCGCCCCCTTCAGTTTGGAGGTCCTGTTTTTTTGTTCCTCAGAGTGGGATCCTAGCCTTGTTTGAGTTTGTCTCCTCTGTGGATGTGCTGAGTATTACAGGAGGCAGATCTCTCTGTGAGGCAGACAGACACACAGAGAGATCTCAGGGGTTTTCAGTCTGTGTACTCATTAGATGTGGTTGTGCAGCACTGTCTCTCGGTGTGCGATCACAAGGAAGCCCCGCTGAAAATCAAAGAGCTACCCTTTCAAAACCAAACAGCAATTACACAGCGTTCAACTGAGAGCTCACACTACAGGGAGAGAGGGAGAGAGGAGAGGAGAGAGGGGAGAGGGGAGAGAGGAGAGGGGAAAGAGGAGAGGGGAGAGGGGAGAGAGGAGAGGAGAGAGGAGAGGAGAGAGGGGAGAGGGGAGAGAGGAGAGGAGAGAGGGGAGAGGAGGGGGAGGAATACAGAGTCTCAGTGTGTGTGTGTGTGTGTGTGTTTCAGTGCGTGTGTGTGTGTGTGTGTGTGTGTGTGTCTCAGTGGGTGTGTTTCTTGATCTCGTTGTAGTTTTCTACTCTTTTGTTGAGGGCGCTGGGACTCTAATTGATCTGTTAATTGATGATCTTGTCTGCTTTCTGTGCTGGGCTGGAGGAGGTCCTGTGCAGTAAGCACCAGGACAGCGCTGCTCAGCACTTCAGTCCTGAATGAACAGCCTCTGTGTCAGCCCTGAGCTCTGGGGCGCGCCCACTCCCTCACCCCTCACCTGTCCAAAAGGAGCCGTTCCAGGGGCTGCATCTCCCCCCCACAGTAACTCTGCACACTCACTGCTGCGCTTTGCCCAGGACCGTGCTGTGCATTTACCCTTTTTTAAATATGCTTTACCACACCTCTCTGTGCTTTACAATGCTTGCCTATGCTTTACCAGACCTCTCTGTGCTTTACAATGCTTCCCTATGCTTTCCCAGACCTCTCTGTGCTTTACAATGCTTGCCTATGCTTTACCATCCCTCTCTGTGCTTTACAATGCTTCCCTATGCTTTACCAGACCCCTTTGTGCTTTACAATGCTTGCCTCTACAAACCAGCTCTGTGCCTGTATTAGTACATCTGTTCTTGAAGATTAATAAACTCTTCTCATGCTTGAATTGGATTAATTATTGATGGAAACGCTCCCCACATTCATTCGAGGTCACACTGTACGTGTATCTGACAGCAAGCTAATCTGAACACTAATAAGGGCGTCTGCTAAGAAATAAATAATAATAATAATAATAACGTCTCTCTCTATATATCTCACCCTGCGGCAGTCTGAGGTGATGCCATAATAAACTGCTGACTGCTGACAGCTTGCCAAGGTTTGCGTTTGTATTTTATCATTTTCTCTATTATTGAAAATTTACATTTTGGGGTTTACTAAAACAAAGGAATCCAGATTTAAACCAAGGATGCTAAAGATCTCCGAGCCCTGTGAGAGAAGCGAGCCAGCCCTCTGCACCCCCAGGCAGCTTCAGAGAGTGTGGATCAGAGAGCCTGTGAGGATAATGAAGGAATTCAACTGCACCAGCATGCTAAACTCTTGTAAGGCTGACTAGACCCAAACAAACACGCTGCCTCCTCGCACCTGCTTCCAATACACAAACCAGGACCATGATCACTGGAACAGCTCGCCGCGCAATGCATTCCGGTCCGTCTCGGGCACCTTTCTCAAGAGAAGCAGGACCACACTTACCAGAATGCATCGGGGTGTGAGTTTAAAAAAACAGAACGGAACCCTGGGAAAGCAAAGCTGCTGAATTCATTAACCGTTAGCGCTGTGTATACGTTAATGCATGAATGTGAGTGAAAGAAGCCGGATTTCATCCCAAGGACTTACAGCAGAGGAACGGCGAGCTTACGGGGCTCAAAGATAAAGCTGACTACTGCATCACGGTCAAAGCACTGCGGAAGAAGAAGAAAAACGATATATATACAGAATAATAAACCAATACAACATTGAAACGCAGCAGCATTTAAACAGAACACTAATAAACACACAACTGGAACATTTAATAAAACAATAACATCCGTGTAAAAAGAATGACAAACGACTTCGGCAGACCTGGTGTACTACCCTGCGCGTGCAGTACCTCTTTCCGCCGCTGGGCGGAGTCTTGAGCACACGTTCAGCAGCAGGAGGTCATGGCTTTTCAGAACCTATAACCTCCTACTGCTGCAAGTATGCCGAAGTCGTTTTTCATTCTTTTTACACTGATTTGATTGTTTCGTGTTATTAAATGTTCGATTATGGGTTTATTAGTGTTCTGTTTATATGCTAATGCGTTTCAATGTTGTATTTTGTGCGTTTTTTTACGTTTTTTTGCCAAAAAACAGAAAGTGATATTTTCAGGAAAAACATTTAAATTAAACAAAAAAAAAAAAAGTTTAAAAAAACACGCCCTCCAGTGGAATAATGAGGTAATGCACGCCAAGGGAAATGTACAAGGTCGACAGCAGCTCAGTTTTAAGAACATAAGAAAGTTTACAAACGAGAGGAGGCCCCATTCGGCCCATCTTGCTCGTTTGGTTGTTAGTAGCTTATTGATCCCAGAATCTCATTAAGCAGCTTCTTGAAGGATCCCAGGGTGTCAGCTTCAACAACATTAGTGTTATTGGTGTATTTTCTTTGGCATGCAATACCTCATTATTCCACTGGAGGGCGTTTTTTTTTTTTTTTTTTTAAATGTCACATTATTTTCCTGAAAATATATTTTAATTTTTTTGGCAAAAAAAAACGCACAAAAACGCACAAAATACAACATTGAAACGCATTAGCATATAAACAGAACACTAATAAACCCATAATCGAACATTTAATAACACGAAACAATCAAATCAGTGTAAAAAGAATGAAAAACGACTTCGGCATACTTGCAGCAGTAGGAGGTTATAGGTTCTGAACAGACATGACCTCCTGCTGCTGAACGTGTGCTCAAGACTCCGCCCAGCGGCAGAAAGAGGTAATGCACGCGCAGGGTAATATACGGGGTCTGCAGCCGGAAGCGCAATGGTGCCAGCTAATAAACACGTGTTTTCACGATAAGGATCACGTGTTAGTTCTCATGTTTATACAAAGAATATAATAATGCAAACAGAAGCAGCACGCTTTCCTATGTGAAAGACGCGGCTACAGACCCCGTATATTACACAGTGCGTGCATTACCCCTTTCCGCCGCTGGGTGGAGTCTTGAGCACACGTTCAGTAGTAGGAGGTCATGGCTTTTCAGAACCCATAACCTCCTACTGCTGCAAGTATGCCGAAGTCGTTTTTCATTCTTTTTACACTGATTTTATTATTTCGTGTTGTTAAATGTTCCAGTTATGGGTTTATTAGTGTTCTGTTTATATGCTAATGTTTATTTTGTGTGTTTTGTTTACGGTTTTTTGCCAAAAAACAAAAAGTGATATTTTTCAGGAAAAACATTTTTTTTTTTTAACAAAGTAAAAAAAAACAAAAAAACACGCCCTCCAGTGGAATAATGACGTAATGCATGCCAAGGGAAATGTACCAGGTCGACAGCTGAAGACGTGTGCCCAGCGGCAGAAAGGTAATGCACTCGCAGGGGAGTACACCAGGTCTGCCCAAGTCGTATTTCATTCCTTTTACACTGATGTTATTATTATGTGTTATTAAATGTTCTTGTTATGGGTTTATTAGTGTTCTGTTTATATGTTGATGCGTTTCAATGTTGTATTGTGTTTGTTTGCAAAAAAAAAAAAGCGATATTTTCAGGAAAATAAATTTGACATGAAAAAAACATTTAAAAACCACGCCCTCCAGTGGAATAATGAGGTATTGAATGTCAAGGCATATATACAAGGTCAATTGCAGCTCAGTTTTGTGTCATTGATGTATTTTACTTTCATGTAATACCTCATTGTTCCACTGGAGGGCGGTGTTTTTCTTAGACCAGACGGGGAGTGACATCTTCTTTCTCTTCACTGTAAATGAATACCCTTCCTCTGCTTATCGGGGTTCTGTATAAATCTCTCAGCGTGCTTATCGGGGTTCTGTATAAATCTCTCAGCGTGCTTATCGGGGTTCTGTATAAATCTCTCAGCGTGCTTATCGGGGTTCTGTATAAATCTCTCAGCGTGCTTATCGGGGTTCTGTGTAAATCTCTCAGCGTGTGTAGAATCCTGAATGCAGTGGTCACTCAGATCATGTGACAGATCATGTGACAGGGGTACAAGAGCACATGATTGCACTGGAGAGAGGGCGGCTGTTCAATCCCAGCATTCCACATTCTCCCAGGCAAGCTCTCAGCAGCTCAAAGACTTAAACAACTTGTAAAAAGTCTCCTGCGTTTCACCATGTGTGGCTCTGTGTTCCTTTTCTCTCACTGTTTTAAATGAATTGCACGGGTGCCCTATTAAAGTCTTCAATTCAATCAGACAAGCACTGATTTGCAAGCTTGTTTCAGTGCCAGTGGTTTGATTTCAGAGGCAGAACAAATCAAGCCTCCAGAAGCAATGGGGTGTAATGGCTGCTGTGTGTGGTGCGGGTCAGAACCGCAGCGCGACAACAGGAGGGGGACAAGCGAACACGGAAAGCATTCGGCAGTGTGAATTACTACTGCATTACTGTAAGGATTAACATGCAGACCATGGCTTACAGGGGGCTCTGCATTAGAGGTGCTGTCAAATCTGAATGCTGCCCTGTTACAAGAGGTGAGTAATGCTGAGGGGCAGTGTGTTCACAAGCTCCAGGGCTGAGGGGCAGTGTGTTCACGAGCTCCAGGGCTGAGGGGCAGTGTGTTCATGAGCTCCAGGGCTGAGGGGCAGTGTGTTCACGAGCTCCAGGGCTAAGGGGCAGTGTGTTCATGAGCTCCAGGGCTAAGGGGCAGTGTGTTCATGAGCTCCAGGGCTAAGGGGCAGTGTGTTCACGAGCTCCAGGGCTGAGGGGCAGTGTGTTCACGAGCTCCAGGGCAGTGTGTTCACGAGCTCCAGGGCTGAGGGGCAGTGTGTTCACGAGCTCCAGGGCTGAGGGGCAGTGTGTTCACGAGCTCCAGGGCAGTGTGTTCACGAGCTCCAGGGCTGAGGGGCAGTGTGTTCACGAGCTCCAGGGCTGAGGGGCAGTGTGTTCACGAGCTCCAGGGCTGAGGGGCAGTGTGTTCACGAGCTCCAGGGCTGAGGGGCAGTGTGTTCACGAGCTCCAGGGCTGAGGGGCAGTGTGTTCACGAGCTCCAGGGCAGTGTGTTCACGAGCTCCAGGGATGAGGGGCAGTGTGTTCACGAGCTCCAGGGCTGAGGGGCAGTGTGTTCACGAGCTCCAGGGCTGAGGGGCAGTGTGTTCACGAGCTCCAGGGCAGTGTGTTCACGAGCTCCAGGGATGAGGGGCAGTGTGTTCACGAGCTCCAGGGCTGAGGGGCAGTGTGTTCACGAGCTCCAGGGCAGTGTGTTCACGAGCTCCAGGGCTGAGGGGCAGTGTGTTCACGAGCTCCAGGGCTGAGGGGCAGTGTGTTCACGAGCTCCAGGGCAGTGTGTTCACGAGCTCCAGGGCTGAGGGGCAGTGTGTTCACGAGCTCCAGGGCAGTGTGTTCACGAGCTCCAGGGCTGAGGGGCAGTGTGTTCATGAGCTCCAGGGCTAAGGGGCAGTGTGTTCACGAGCTCCAGGGCTGAGGGGCAGTGTGTTCACGAGCTCCAGGGCAGTGTGTTCACGAGCTCCAGGGCTGAGGGGCAGTGTGTTCACGAGCTCCAGGGCTGAGGGGCAGTGTGTTCACGAGCTCCATGGCTGAGGGGCAGTGTGTTCACGAGCTCCAGGGCAGTGTGTTCACGAGCTCCAGGGCTGAGGGGCAGTGTGTTCACGAGCTCCAGGGCTGAGGGGCAGTGTGTTCACGAGCTCCAGGGCTGGGGCAGTGTGTTCACGAGCTCCAGGGCAGTGTGTTCACGAGCTCCAGGGCAGTGTGTTCACGAGCTCCAGGGCAGTGTGTTCACACGCCCCTCAAGCAACATTATTATTGCGGGGATGAAAATAAGACTCCTGTTGCACAGCAGTTTCACCCATTCCAGGTTTTACTGCCAGCTTGATTTCAACCTCAGTGTGTCTAGGTAACAAGCTCAGGTGTGTGTGTGTGTCTTATTAAACCCCTAAAACCAGGAACTGATCAGCGTGCTGTGCAGCGGGAGCCTCGTTTCCATCCCTGTCTAATCTCCATGTGTCCTCTGCAGCTCTCCCCATAGTAACCCTCATTCCAGGTCAGCTTGACATCTGGCATCTCAAACTGCCCACCGCTGCCTTTCAAGAGGAAACGTGGATTAAAAAACAAAAACTAGGTCACAGCGGACGAGAGGGAGAGAGAGAGAGAGAGAGAGAGGAGAGAGAGAGGGAGAGAGAGAGGGAGAGAGGGAGGAGAGAGAGGGAGAGAGAGAGAGAGAAAGACAGAGGGGGAGAGGAGAGAGAGGGAGAGAGAGGGAGAGAGAGGAGAGAGAGGGAGAGAGAGATAAATAGAGAGAGAGACAGAGGGAGAGAGGGAGGAGAGAGGGAGAGAGAGAGGAGAGAGAGGGAGGGAGAGAGAGGGAGAGAGAGGGAGAGAGAGACAGAGGGAGAGAGAGAGGGAGAGAGAGGGAGAGAGAGAGATAAATAGAGAGAGAGACAGAGGGAGAGAGGGAGGAGAGAGGGAGAGAGAGAGGAGAGAGAGGGAGGGAGAGAGGGAGAGAGAGAGAGAGAGAGGGAGAGAGAGAGACAGAGAGAGAGAGGGGAGAGAGAGACAGAGAGAGGGAGGAGAGACAGAGAGAGGGAGAGAGAGACAGAGAGAGAGAGAGACAGAGGGAGAGAGAGAGGGAGAGAGAGGGAGAGAGAGATAAATAGAGAGAGAGACAGAGGGAGAGAGAGAGGGAGAGAGCGAGAGGGAGAGAGAGATAAATAGAGAGAGACAGAGGGAGAGAGGGAGAGAGAGAAAAAAAAGACCACGTTTGTAATCGTTCAGAATATAAACAAGATAAGCAGCAGCGTTGTTTGCTGGAATTGCAATTTCAATTCCAATGCTGTTTTTTTCAATTCCAATTCCAGTTACAATGCTGTTTTCATGCAGGTAGACTGATAAAGGGGTATCCGTGCTGGGGCAGGATGTTGTGTTGGCAGGATTATGTTTGTGCTTCGAAGGTCTATCAGAGGGTCATCCCAGGCTGTTAAATATAGCTCTGTGTGGTGACAGGGTGACAAGCTTGAAGGATCAGTGGAAACTCAAGAGCTCTGTGTGTGGAGCTGTGAGACCACAGCAGAGTGCTGACCACTCATACAAGGGACTCAGGACGCTGTCTGGAGCTGCTGGACCACAGCAGAGTGCTGACCACTCATACAAGGGACTCAGGACACTGTCTGGAGCTGCTGGACCACAGCAGAGTGCTGACCACTCATACAAGGGACTCGGGGCACTGTCTGGAGCTGCTGGACCACAGCAGAGTGCTGACCACTCATACAAGGGACTCAGGACACTGTCTGGAGCTGCTGGACCACAGCAGAGTGCTGACCACTCATACAAGGGACTCGGGACACTGTCTGGAGCTGCTGGACCACAGCAGAGTGCTGACCATTCATACAAGGGACTCGGGACACTGTCTGGAGCTGCTGGACCACAGCAGAGTGCTGACCATTCATACAAGGGACTCGGGACACTGTCTGGAGCTGCTGGACCACAGCAGAGTGCTGACCACTCATACAAGGGACTCGGGACACTGTCTGGAGCTGCTGGACCACAGCAGAGTGCTGACCACTCATACAAGGGACTCGGGACACTGCCTCACACACTGACTAGAAATGAATCTCCTTTTCGACGCTGAGGTAGACTTCCAGTCGAAACGTTTGTCATTGAGTTTTTTTTTTCTTTCAGCATTTCTAAAATATCAAAAGCAGAACAAAAAAACAATTCTAATAATTTGCTCGCACGGTGTTTGTCTGAACGCTTTCGGTAAACAGGAAATAAGACTCCCGCTGCAGAGCCGCTCGGCGCGCTGCTGGTTTTCACCAGGAGTTTTTAATGAGACGCCCGCCTGTGCTTGCTGCCTGTGCACGCTGTGGCTAATCCAGCGGGTGTGAAGCCTGGCCGGGGTGCAGCGCTCTGCAGCGGGAGTCTTGTTTGTAATAAAGGCCGGGGCTGCGGTACTCACTCCCACTCCTTGCGCAGCGCCTGTGGGGTGCTCTGGATCTTGTGCGCCTCGTGAGCCTTGATGACATCGCGGTGGTCCACCACGCCGCCCCTGCGGCGGTAGACAGGGGGCGCCTCCGAGCCGTCAGCGCTCATGTGCAGGTAGAGGCTGGCGGGGGCGAGGCGGGTGCCGGGGGGAGGGGGCCCATCGCCGGCGAAGGAGAAACCGGAGTCGCGGCTGGACTCCACCCTCACGTCGAACACCGCGTGGTAGTAGCTGGGAGGAGCCAGGAGGCTGCCCCCGGTGGTCGGAAGGGCGCGGTGCTGTTGGCGCAGGTGGTTGTGTTGGTGTTGATGGTGTTGGTGGTGTTGGTGGTGGAGCTCCTTCTGCCTCGGCCGGCGAGTCTGCTGTCTGCTGCTCATCCATGAACGTGAAGCTCTGTCGACGATCACTGAGCCGTCCGCGTAGAGAGGCGACAGCATAGAGCTGGGGAGAGAGGGGGGGGGGGCAGAGAGTGCAGGGTGAAGAGAGCGAGGGGAGAGAGAGGGGAGAGAGGGGGGGGGGGCAGAGAGGGCAGGATGAGGAGAGCGAGGGGAGAGAGAGAGGAGAGAGAGGGGGGGACAGAGAGGGCAGGATGAGGAGAGTGAAGGGAGAGAGGAGAGAGGGGGGGACAGAGAGGGCAGGATGAGGAGAGTGAAGGGAGAGAGAGAGGGGAGAGAGGAGAGAGAGAGGAGAGAGAGAGGGCAGGGTGAGGAGAGCGCGGGGAGAGAGAGAGAGGGCAGGGTGAGGAGAGCGAGGGGAGAGAGGGGAGGATTGCAGGGAGAGAGGGGAGAGAGGAGAGAGAGGTCAGAGAGAGAGGGAGAGAGTGATATAGAGAGGGCAAGTAGAGGAGAGAAGGGAGCAGAAAGTCAACACTGGTTAAAAAAATAAAGTTTAAGAAAGTCAAGCAGACAAGCGTTTGGGCTCGTGGCTACGCACGTCAGTGTGCTGTTTATCACTGGTGCTGGTTTCAGTTATCATTAGACACCTCTGTGCTGCTGGACTGTATAACAGCACAAGTCGTCACGTGGTTTTAATGGGTGTTGCCAAAAACCGAAACCAACTAAGTTATATCCTCAAATCCTCTTTAAGTGGCACCAGCCAATGAAACCAGGCACTCGGGGAAGGGAAAGAAAAACAGGACTGCAGATTCAGAGTCTCTTCAAAGGCATGTCTGAAAAGGGCAGGACTTTTATTTGCCTGCTGCTTTGGTTCCGGTTCACCTTGCCCTAAAGTCTCCTGTCAGTACTCCTGAGAGCGGCCCCAAGTCCACACTGAGACGCAGTCTGGAGGGCTGGGATACAGCTCGGGATCTGGAGGGCTGGGATACAGCTCGGGATCTGGAGGGCTGGGATGCAGCTCGGGATCTGGAGGGCTGGGATACAGCTCCGGGTCTGGAGGGCTGGGATACAGCTCGGGATCTGGAGGGCTGGGATACAGCTCCGGGTCTGGAGGGCTGGGATACAGCTCCGGATCGAGGGCTGGGATACAGCTCCGGGTCTAGAGAGCTGGGATACAGCTCGGGATCTGGAGGGCTAGGATACAGCTCCGGATCTGGAGAGCTGGGATACAGCTCGGGATCTGGAGGGCTGGGATACAGCTCCGGGTCTGGAGGGCTGGGATACAGCTCCGGATCTGGAGGGCTGGGATACAGCTCCGGATCTGGAGGGCTGGGATACAGCTCGGGATCTGGAGGGCTGGGATACAGCTCGGGATCTGGAGGGCTGGGATACAGCTCCGGGTCTGGAGGGCTGGGATACAGCTCCGGGTCTGGAGGGCTGGGATACAGCTCCGGATCTGGAGGGCTGGGATACAGCTCCGGATCTGGAGGGCTGGGATACAGCTCGGGATCTGGAGAGCTGGGATACAGCTCAGTAATGAGAAGGGAGTTTTTCTACACAACCTGCAATTCACTGACAAGTGCTGATTGAACTGAAGATGCCTCTTCCAGTACTCCCCCCTCCTCCTCAGTTACAGCTGTGTCTCATTGACTTTTACTATAGGAGCGAACTTTGAGTGTAATCATTCATGAAAACATCCGGAACACACACTGAAACACTCCACATTACCAGCACCTTAATAATAATAATGAACACTAGTCTAAACACACTCCACTCTCAGCTCTGCAGCGCTGTCATTACCAGCACCTTAATAATAATAATAATGATAATAATAATAATAATAATGAACACTAGTGTAAAAACTCTAACATCAAGCACAGACCATATACTACCCCTCCCCTCCCCTCACCCCCACCATCACCCTCTCCCCACCCCCCCCCCCTTCCTCCCCCCCCTCCCCCCTCTCACCCCCTCCCCTCCCCTCCCCTCCCCTCTCTCCCCCCCTCCCCTCCTCTCACCCCCTTCCCTCCCCTCCCCTCACCTCCCTCACCCCCTCCTGTCCCCACTGGGTTAACGGCAGCCACAGTTTTCAATATCACAAATGACACTGCTGCTGAGGCACAGGAAACATTCTCAAAACTGTACAGTTCAGTGAACAAAGAGACTCAGGAACACATGAAATCAATGAGGGAAATGGAACAACGCTGCTGTGGGCTGACACCACAGAATTAAACTGCATTGGAAAGCAGGAGGTGGGTATGTGTGTGTCTCAGTCTATCTGTGTGTGTGTCTCAGTCTGTCTGTCTGTCCTGTGTGTGTGTGTCTCAGTCTATCTGTGTGTGTGTGTGTGCGTCTCAGTCTGTCTGTCTGTCCTGTGTGTGTGTCTCAGTCTATCTGTCTGTCCTGTGTGTGTGTGTCTTAGTCTGTCTGTGCTGTGTGTGTGTGTGTCTCAGTCTGTCTGTCCTGTGTGTGTGTGTGTGCGTGTGTCTCAGTCTGTGTGTGCATGAGTAGTTGGAACTAGCCAAGCTGAAAGGTCATTTTGTCCGATGATTCGACTGGAATGAGAAAGTCTGTTCAGCGCGAGGCAGCCAGGCTTCTCCAGACAAGGTAAAGAAAAGACAGATACTAACTCACTGCTGGAGCATGAGAACTCAGGAGCACTCCATCAATCAATCAATCAATCAATCAATCACTGATCAATGACAGCAGACATCGTGAAAGAGACCAGGGGAAGCGGGAATAAACACACGACATGACACTCAAAGCCAGGGTCGGGGTCGAGTCCTGGGTGTCAATTCCAATCCCTTTTTGAAATCCGTTCCCAATTCCTAGTCCTTCAAATCGATATTTTAGAGACACAATCATCGCCGCGATTGTTCAGTTGCTTTCACTGGAAGCCAGGTTTCATCCTGGTCTTGGGGACCCTTGTGTCTGTGCGATGGTTCAATAATAATCAAACCCTTAATAAAGCGTTTAATTAGACTGGTTTAATTGTTCTCAGATCCTACAGAGTTGCAGATATCAAGTTTTACTTGTATAGTTAACTTGACATCTCCAACTGTTTTTAGACGCTGAAAAAACAATTACAAAGGTCTAATTAAGCTAATGAATAGTTCAATTAAGCGTTTAATTAGGTAACTGAGAACTCAGCTGGAATGAAAACCAGCAGACGCAGGGAGGGGGTCCCCCAGGACCAGGGCTGGGAAACCCGATGTTAACAAACTGTGACTTCAATTGAAATGGTTTGTCGTTGCCGCTGTTGTGAGGAGCTCATTTTCACAGGATGCTGCTTCAGGTGAAGCTCATCAATGGCGTGTTGGAACTGATTAAAAGGGAACGGAAATTGGAATCGGGAATTGATTTTAAAAAGGAAATGGAACTGGAATTGAAGAACACAGGAAGTGACCCGGGCTCTGCTCAAAGCTGCTCATTCTTTGATGACTTTCCCAAAATCAGCTGCCGCGGTGCTTCTTCCATGACGTGCCTCCCTCCGGACCGATATTATAGTAATTAGACAGCCGCAGCTGAACTTCATCACGTCCGCACATGAATCACAAGGAAGCGCACAAGCGTGGATCTGTGTGGCGCTTCAGAGAGGAGAATAGGATTCCCACTGCATAGCAGTCAGATCCATTCCTGGTTTCATTCTGAGTTTAATAAGACACACCTGAGCTTGTTACCAGTGCGCACTGTGGCTGATCAAGCTCCTAGTAAATAGGAGTCTTATTTCCATTCCTTGTCGTGTTGTGTGTTTGTTCAAGCATGGTAATGCACAGAGAGGTGTGGTAAAGAATAGGGAAGCATTGTACAGCACAGAGAGGTGTGGTAAAGCATAGGGAAGCATTGTAAAGCACAGAGAGGTCTGGTAAAGCATAGGGAAGCACTGTAAAGCACAGAGAGGTCTGGTAAAGCATAGGGAAGCATTGTAAAGCACAGAGAGGTGTGGTAAAGCATAGGGAAGCATTGTAAAGCACAGAGAGGTGTGGTAAAGCATAGGGAAGCATTGTAAAGCACAGAGAGGTCTGGTAAAGCATAGGGAAGCATTGTAAAGCACAGAGAGGTGTGGTAAAGCATAGGGAAGAATTGTAAAGCACAGAGAGGTCTGGTAAAGCATAGGGAAGCATTGTAAAGCACAGAGAGGTCTGGTAAAGCATAGGGAAGCATTGTAAAGCACAGAGAGGTCTGGTAAAGCATAGGGAAGCATTGTAAAGCACAGAGGTATGGTAAAGCATAGGGAAGCATTGTAAAGCACAGAGAGGTCTGGTAAAGCATAGGGAAGCATTGTAAAGCACAGAGAGGTCTGGTAAAGCATAGGGAAGCATTGTAAAGCACAGAGGTATGGTAAAGCATAGGGAAGCATTGTAAAGCACAGAGAGGTGTGGTAAAGCATAGGGAAGCATTGTAAAGCACAGAGAGGTGTGGTAAAGCATAGGGAAGCATTGTAAAGCACAGAGAGGTGTGGTAAAGCATAGGGAAGCATTGTAAAGCACAGAGAGGTCTGGTAAAGCATAGGGAAGCATTGTAAAGCACAGAGAGGTCTGGTAAAGCATAGGGAAGCATTGTAAAGCACAGAGAGGTCTGGTAAAGCATAGGGAAGCATTGTAAAGCACAGAGAGGTCTGGTAAAGCATAGGGAAGCATTGTAAAGCACAGAGAGGTCTGGTAAAGCATAGGGAAGCATTGTAAAGCACAGAGAGGTCTGGTAAAGCATAGGGAAGCATTGTAAAGCACAGAGAGGTCTGGTAAAGCATAGGGAAGCATTGTAAAGCACAGAGAGGTCTGGTAAAGCATAGGGAAGCATTGTAAAGCACAGAGAGGTCTGGTAAAGCATAGGGAAGCATTGTAAAGCATAGTAAAAACATGGTAAACTAACCCTTATAAATGTGTCCCACAGTAAAAGCACAGCATAGTGAAAACATTGTAAAGCACAGAGTACAGTAAAGCATATTAACAACACGACAAACCGTGTTAAACTCAAAGTACAACCATGGGGGTAAAACTGCAAACATACTGTAGTAAACTTTTATAAGGGACTAACACTGTAGTCTATAGCAGCCCCTTTCCTTAACTTATCCTACACAGCCGCCCCGTATTTCAAAAGAAAAATAAAGATTATTGTCATAATTTACAATCGACGTCTGTTCGGTTACCTCAGCGCGGTCTTCACCTAAAAATACTGTGAGAATGTTTTCGTCTCTCTCAATTCACAACATAAAAATAATAATAAAAACATGTTTAAATAATATAATGTAGTAATTATTATTATTATTATTATTATTATTATTATTATTAAATACGAAAAAAAGCCGTTGTCGATTCGTTTCCCGCGGCGCTCGAGAAGCAGTCGTGAATTACCGCCGTTTTGTCGCGAGACAGTGCTGATGAATATGTGTGCCATTATTTAAACCCACACGGCAGTTTAATTTGTATAGCTCGCAACTCGGGAGTACAATATTATTATTTATTTTATATATATATATATTTATCTGTAAAGTGTTGATCTTTTTGTAAACACGTTTCATTATTATTACGTTTTTAATTATGAAGGCTTGAGCCGGAGGAAACTCAAATCCAAGATGGCCACCGGCCAGAAAAAAGTAGCGGAATTCGGTGCGTTAAAAACATTTATTTATTTATTTATTTATTTATTTATTTATTTATTTATTTATTTTTACGTGATTTAAAACACAATTTGGCAGGGATTTTGATTCCAGATAGGTTTAAGTTAGTCAAAAACGAAATGTAATCGTCTATTTTTTGATTGTGTTTGTTGAAATCTTAAATTTCGTTCGACCACCTTAACTGTAAAGTGATTTGAAAATTGAACGGGACAACACAAGCTTAGCCAAAATAATGGTTTATTCAGCATCTCTGTATCTTCGAGTTAATTAAAAAGAAGTCGTTAAGTGATATTATTATTTTAAATGTACTGTTTATCTCTCCTAATGCTACCTTTAATTAAATTTCAGTTAACGGTTTGTCCACGAGAGGGCGGGTAGATGTTACTGTGTTTGAATTCAGTTTAAGGCTTTTGGAAGACTTTATAAAACGTGTGTGTGTGTGTGTGTGTGAAGATAAAACGTGAAGATTATAAAACTATTTTAAGAAATGTGGGGGGTTTTGCTTCTTGATCTGAAAGAGCTTAAATATGTTAAATAAATGGTTTCTCCCTTTTACCTTATAATATATATATATATATATATATATATATATATATATATATATATATATATATATATATATATATATATATATATATATGTGGATTAATAAACTAATTCATGCTGTGCCCTGGCTGTGATGAAGTGTGCTGAGGTCAGACATACATATTTGATTATTCAAATACTTGCACCTGGTCACTTTAATGACATACATGAACAAGAGGAGTCATGAACCGCAGGGCTGGGTGTAGCAGGGCTAGTGTGAGTTTGTAACCCTGCTCAAACTCCTGGCTCCTGATCATTTCAATATTAATAATAATAATAATAATAATACTAGACTTCATTGAGGGGAGCTCTGAGCCCCAGGACTGGGTGCAGCAGCAGGAGGGCTAGTGTGAGTTTGTAACCCTGCTCAAACTCCTGGCTCCTGATCATTTCAATATTAATAATAATAATAATAATAATAATAATAATAATAATAATAATAATAATAATAATAATAATAATAATAATAGACTTAATTGAGGGGAGCTCTGAACCCCAGGACTGGGTGCAGCAGCAGCAGCAGCAGCAGCAGGGCTAGTGTGAGTTTGTAACCCTGCTCAAACTCCTGGCTCCTGATCATTTCAATAATAATAATAATAATAATAATAATAATAATAATAATAATAATAATAATAATAATAATAGACTTCATTGAGGGGCGCTCTGAACCCCAGGACTGGGTTGCACTTGCTGATAAAGTCGAGTGCACATGCTGTACAGTAGGGGCATTAAGTGCATTAAGCACATTATGAGTTGAATGAAGGGTTCTGGTTCAGTAATTGAGAGCTCAGCTGGAATGCAAACCAGCACACACGGGGGGTCCCCAGGACCGGGGTTGGGAAGCGCTGCTGAAGATGGCTGTTTTGTTATAACATTAATAATAATAACTGTCTAATATATCTTACAGCACCTCGCTGTGTACAGGGATGGAAATAAGCCACTGCACAGCAGCGTGATCCAGTCCTGGTTTCGCTAGGAGTTTAATAATAAGACACACCTGAGCTCGTTCCCTAGACACACTGGGGCTGATCAAGCTGCTAGTAAAACCTGGAGTGGATGAAGCTGCTGTGCAATGGGAGTCTCAGTGCCATCCCTGAACTCGTCTGGAGGATCCTAACTGCCGGGCACTGAATGGTCTGCCTCACTCTATTGAAATCTCCTGCCAGCTGCAGCTCCCCTCCGCGTCTCTCTACACACAGTGTAGAGTACTGCTGTACTTCCAGGGGGGGGTAATGATTTTATAATGTCCCAACACTGTCCTAACACTGTCCTCCAATGCTGCCTTGCAGTGGCACGTGATCTGGGGTGTGTGTGTCTGTGTTTGTGTGTGTCTCTGTCTGTGTATGTGTGTGTGTGTGCGTGCGTCTCTGTGTGTGTGCGTGCGTGTGTGTGCGTCTGTGTGTGTGTGTGTGCGCGCGCGTGCGTGCACGTCTGTGTGCGTGTGTGTGTGCACGTGTGTGTGTGTGCGTGCTTCTCTGTGTGTGCGTGTGTGTGTCTGTGTGTGTGTGTGTATGTATCAGTGTGTGTGTGTGTGTGTGTGTGCTCCAGCATGTCAGCTCTGATCTCTCCCGGCAGGGTGATTAATCCTCTTGGAGTCAGAACAAGAAATGCACGCTCGGGAAGATCCCAGCTCCTCCATCCTGGCCTGCTCCGTCCTATCCTGTTCTGTTCCGTCCTGTCCTGTCCTGTTCTACTCTGTCCTGTTCCGTCCTTGCCTGTTCTACTCTGTCCTGCTCCATCCTGTCCTGTCCTGCTCCGTCCTGTCCTGTCCTGTCCTGTTCTGCGATGATGATTCTGTGCTGGTGAGCTCTGTCAGTATTCATAAAGCAACACTAAGATGTCAGTGTTGTAAACGGTACAATGGGCAGCCTGGCCACTCCAATGTGCTGGGATGGAGGGTGAAGCAGCTTTAGTTTTGCAAAATATTAGCTGAATCTGTGAACATATCGCTCTCTGCATTTTAACATAAAGATATGCTTTTGTTTATGTACAGTAACATTTTATAAAATAGCAACATTTTAAATTCAAAAAGAAAAGAGAGACTGAAGACACAGTCGGGTCGTCTTTGTACAACGGAATTAATGCATGAAATATTGAAACTAGCTGGAAAAAACACTGAACGTCGTTTTGGACAGAGAGGATTGATGATGATGATAATAATAATAATAATAATAATAATAATAATAATAATAATACATGGGTGGATGTGGCAGAGTGTCCCGCCCCTATGTATTATTATTTGTATTTTTGTTTGCGGTGCGGCTAATTATTATTATTATATTTAAAAACCTGACAGTCATGCATCCTTACCAAATGCGTGCAGACTCTGGCCGAGGGGTAATAAGATAATTAACAACTAGTTAATCCCTCGGCCAGAGTATATAAACCTGCAGCTCTCTGCACTCGGGGTTGAGTGTAGAGAGGAGAGTACGGGGAGCGGAGAGAAAGAACAATATTTAAAAACAATTGCGAAAACGTGCTGGATTATCCAGCACGACACTTACTTGTTTGTTTATTCGTTTGGCCCTCGTGCCCTTTTGTTTGGTGTTTTGTTAAATCTTTTGTTTCTGTTTATTTACTTAATAAATCCACGCTGAGTGCAATAGCATTCAGCTTCACCCGCCCAAAAAAAATAATAATAATAAAAAATACAAATAATAATAAATAGGGGCGGGACACTCTGCCACAGTGGATTATAAAGGAGTCTTTGCCACAGTAAGTATTGGGTTATATGTAACTGGTATACTGCAGCTCCAATGCTAACAGCACGTCATTCGAATGCAGGTTTTACTGCTTATTTTCGAAAGCAAAGTCCAGTGAAACGTACCTGAGGCTGTGGCAGTGTGTGGAGGTGGATGTCAGGTGCAATGCACATACAGCCCAGGATCTACACTACAGTGCAGCGCTGAGAGCTGCCCCATATCATTACAGACAACGCCGGCAGACCTGGGGGCCGTTTCAATGTAACTGTGCACTTCACAATGAATTGCCATTTCAATGTAACTGCTCTTCACAATGAATTATCATTTCAATGTAACTGTGCACTTCACAATGAATTGTCATTTCAATGTAACTGTGCACTTCACAATGAATTATCATTTCAATGTAACTGCTCATCACAATGAATTATCATTTCAATGTAACTGTGCTCTTCACAATGAATTGTCATTTCAATGTAACTGCTCTTCACAATGAATTGCCATTTCAATGTAACTGCTCTTCACAATGAATTATCATTTCAATGTAACTGCTCTTCACAATGAATTATCATTTCAATGTAACTGTGCTCTTCACAATGAATTGTCATTTCAATGTAACTGTGCTCTTCACAATGAATTATCATTTCAATGTAACTGCTCTTCACAATGAATTGTCATTTCAATGTAATTGGAATTGCACTCGTAGTTTGGCACACCTGCATAGTTGTAATTATAATTCTACTATATAACTGCTCCATTACGATTCAATTGCACTGCTTTCCAAGCTTAATCGTTCTCAGTCCCGTTATTCCTGTATTTGTCTGACAGCATGTTTCTGTATCTGCACCTGGTTATTCAGAATAAACACAGTATGTTAATGAGGGGAGCTGCTTATGCTGCTTTTTAGTGCAATTGCAATTATAATTGTAATTACTGCAGCATAATTGTAACTGACTCTGTAATTGACCAAACAGCATTGTAATTGTGATTGTAATTGTAATTGAGCCCAGGTCTGGATGCCGGTCAGGTTTAACAGGCCTGTGAAAGCAGGCTTTTCTGAAAGGAGCACAGCGCAGCGCTTTATGTTTTTTTTTAAATGGCTATAGTTCTCAGGACTGCCCTCTCCCACTGAGCCAGTAGCCCTGTGACTGCGCTCTGAGCCGTTCTCAGGACTGCCCTCTCTCACTGAGCCAGTAGCCCTGTGACTGCGCTCTGAGCCGTTCTCAGGACTGCCCTCTCCCACTGAGCCAGTAGCCCTGTGACTGCGCTCTGAGCCGTTCTCAGGACTGCCCTCTCCCACTGAGCCAGTAGCCCTGTGACTGCGCTCTGAGCCGTTCTCAGGACTGCCCTCTCTCACTGAGCCAGTAGCCCTGTGACTGCGCTCTGAGCCGTTCTCAGGACTGCCCTCTCCCACTGAGCCAGTAGCCCTGTGACTGCGCTCTGAGCTCTGAGACGTTCTCAGGACTGCCCTCTCCCACTGAGCCAGTAGCCCTGTGACTGAGCTCTGAGACGTTCTCAGGACTGCCCTCTCCCACTGAGCCAGTAGCCCTGTGACTGAGCTCTGAGACGTTCTCAGGACTGCCCTCTCCCACTGAGCCAGTAGCCCTGTGACTGCGCTCTGATCCCTGAGCCGTTCTCAGGACTGCCCTCTCTCACTGAGCCAGTAGCCCTGTGACTGCACTCTGATCCCTGAGCCGTGCATCAGACATGCAGCACTGCACTCCAACACGCTTCAGAGCTTCCCTCAAGCCGGATATATGTGTGTGAGTTCATATAAAAATGCACACGCGGCACTGAGCGTGACTAATTCCATTTTAAACGTGCACATCTGAAAGTTTTCTTTTGATTATTATCCCTGATAGATAGAGATACGTCTTTATCTGCTGTCTGATTGACTTCAATGCATTTCAAAAGTAATGACACGCAATGCTCCCCCTAATCTCCTTCCCACAGATATCCTTCATTACATTGTGTCCCCGAAGGGAGCTGTGTCAGTGTGTGTGTGTGTGTGTGTGTGTGTGTGTGTGTGTGTGTGTGTGTCAGTGTGTGTGTGTGTGTGTGTGTGAGTGTGTGTGTACGCGCGCAGAGATAGATAGGTAGATTTAAAGTGAGTGGCGTCCAGTGCTGTATTACAATCACAGATTTGAAAGCGTCTGTGTTCTGGCAGTGCTGATGTATGGTAATGAAATGCCTCCCAGTTAGACACGGTGCCACTCCGCATTCGTCTCAACACACACACGCACACACGCACACACGCAGTTCACTTAATAGACTGTATAGAGTTGATTATAGAGTTCACTACCTTCTCCCAGAGTGCGTGGCTGATTCCTGGAGCTGGCAGGCTGGTCCCTGAACATCCCCCACTGGAGAGACTGTGTGGAGCCCCGTCTCAAACCCGTCTGTCCTGGGGAAGAAAACCCAAACTCAGCAATCCACCCACCAGCCAATCGGCTCTCTGGGAGGGGAGAGGGGGAGCGAGGGGTTAAACGGCAGCCCTCTTCCTGCGCTCCGAGGGTCCTGGCGGGCTCCAGTAATCCTGTGCTTTACTTTCCAGGCTTGAGGAGAGAGCCGGGGACGAGCGGGAGAAGAAGATGACGAGGGAATGCAATCCCAGTGCCAGGAGAGGAAGAAGAATGTGAACGAGGAGCAGCAGCAGAGACTGGAGAGGCACGTCCATTGCTTTGTATCCAGCAGAGGTTAGGGGGTCACAGCTAGTGCTTTGCATTGCATTATTGCGCTGTTCTGTTCTCCTGCTTTGCCCCTGTCTCGTCAGCACACTGGTGTTGCAGCCAGGGAGCCGTGCAGCACTGAGCAGAGAGCAGCTATAACTGTGGAGCTGAGCTGACAGCAGACAGCAGTGAGCAGCACAGTGGAGTGTGTGTGTGTGTTTGCTAGAGAGGAGGGGGGAGGAGAGGAGAGGAGAGGAGAGGGGGGGTCGGGTCTCATGCAGTTGCAGCACGGTTAGTCAATCAGACTGCTTCTCTATAGATTGAGAGAGGGGAGAGGGAGACAGTTTAGAGACACACACGCACACACCGAGACAAACACATACACACTGAGACACACACACACACACTGAGACACACACACTGACACACACACACTGACACATACATACTGAGACACACACATTGAGACACACATACACACTGAGACACACACACTGACACATACACACTGACACACACACACTGAGACACACACACACATACGTTTTCTTCTCATTGACTCTCACTATATTTTTATACTATTTCTAACTCCAGTCAGACAAAACTCCACACAGGGTGAAAGTCGACAACAAACTTGGCACTTTTTTTTTTTTTGTTTTGAAGGCATATTTAGTTCGTAAAGGTGTTTTACAAAGTGGGGACGTCCCCACAACGTCGTTGTTTCAGGAGTTACTATCTTTGTGGGGACATTTTCTCAAATTGTGTCAGTGTGTGTGTGTGGGGGGGTCAGGGTGTCTGTATGTCAGTGTGTGTGTGTGTGTGTCAGTGTGTGTGTCATTGTGTGTGTGTCAGTGTGTGTGTGTCAGTGTGTGTGTCATTGTGTGTGTGTCAGTGTGTGTGTGTGTGTGTCAGTGTGTGTGTCATTGTGTGTGTGTCAGTGTGTGTGTGTGTGTGTGTGTCTGTGTGTGTGCCAGTGTGTGTGTGTGTGGGGGGGGGGGGGGTCAGTGTGTGTGTGTTTGTGTCTCAGTGTGTGTGTGTGGGGGGGGGCAGTGTGTGTGTGTGCCAGTGTGTGTGTGTGTGGGGGGGGGGCAGTGTGTGTGTGTTTGTGTCTCAGTGTGTGTGTGTGTGGGGGGGGGGGCAGTGTGTGTGTGTGCCAGTGTGTGTGTGTGGGGGGGGGGGGTCAGTGTGTGTGTGTGTGGGGGGGGGGGTCAGTGTGTGTGTGTGTCTCAGTGTGTGTGTCAGTGAGGGCTCTTTTATCATGATTAGTGAACAGTTCTATGAAGTCTGTGTGAATGATATCAGTGAGCTGGTTCCTCCTCTCCTCTGTGTGTGTGTGTGGGGGGGGGGGGGGGTCAGTGTGTGGGGGGGGTCAGTGTGTGTGTCAGTGTGTGTGTCAGTGAGGGCTCTTTTATCATGATTAGTGAACAGTTCTATGAAGTCTGTCTGAATGATATCAGTGAGCTGGTTCCTCCTCTCCTCTGTGCCGTCCCTTCTTCTTTTCATGCAGTGCAGATATGAAAGATAAGCAGATACCAATCTGTAATACACTGCTGGAGATTGTAAAGAGATACTTTAATTACCGTGCAGAAATTAAACGAGAGTCAGGAATCCTGCTCCCTGCCTCCCAGTGAAGCCCAAGGGCACGGTTTTGAACTGGGAGTGTTCCTCATCGCTGTCACACGGGCTGAGTCCTGAGTCACCCAGGCAGGAGCTCTCTGCCTCTCAGGGCTGCTGTCTCATTGCACACAGCACAGCTGGACTCGGGTACAATTGGAATTGATTGCAATGTAAGTGGAATTGTATCTGTGGTTGAACTTTGTCACACCTGCTTAATTGTACTTGTGATTGTAATTCTACACATGATTGATCGATCGCAGTTCAGTTACGCACTGATTTGTCGTTCGATCATTGCTCTTGTATTGTAATTGTCCCAGCTCTGCTAGACAGCATGATGTTTGCAGTTCAGTGCTTCCACTTTAAAAGTTTGCCATACGTTGAACATTTAGTATTTTGCTTTGTCACAAATATGTTAAGCAGTGCAGGGGTGTGTGTGTGCAGTGCGGGTGTGTGTGTGTGCAGTGCAGTGCGGGGGGGTGTGTGCAGTGCGGGGGTGTGTGTGTGTGTGTGTGCAGTGCAGTGCGGGGGTGTGTGTGCAGTGCGGGGGTGTGTGTGTGCAGTGCGGGGGTGAGTGTGTGCAGTGTGGGGGTGTGTGTGCAGTGCGGGGGTGTGTGTGTGTGTGTGCAGTGCAGTGTGGGGGTGTGTGTGTGCAGTGCGGGGGTGAGTGTGTGCAGTGTGGGGGTGTGTGTGCAGTGCGGGTGTGTGTGTGTGCAGTGCAGTGCGGGGGTGTGTGTGCAGTGCGGGGGTGTGTGTGTGCAGTGCGGGGGTGAGTGTGTGCAGTGCGGGTGTGTGTGTGTGTGTGCAGTGCAGTGTGGGGGTGTGTGTGCAGTGTGGGGGTGTGTGTGCAGTGCGGGGGTGAGTGTGTGCAGTGTGGGGGTGTGTGTGCAGTGCGGGTGTGTGTGTGTGTGCAGTGCAGTGTGGGGGTGTGTGTGCAGTGCGGGGGTGTGTGTGCAGTGCGGGGGTGAGTGTGTGCAGTGCGGGTGTGTGTGTGCAGTGCAGTGCGGGGGTGTGTGTGCAGTGCGGGGGTGTGTGTGTGTGTGTGCAGTGCAGTGCGGGGGTGTGTGTGCAGTGCGGGGGTGTGTGTGTGCAGTGCAGTGCGGGGGTGTGTGTGTGTGTGTGCAGTGCAGTGCGGGGGTGTGTGTGCAGTGCGGGGGTGTGTGTGTGCAGTGCGGGGGTGAGTGTGTGCAGTGTGGGTGTGTGTGTGCAGTGCAGTGCGGGGGTGAGTGTGTGCAGTGTGGGTGTGTGTGTGCAGTGCAGTGCGGGGGTGTGTGTGCAGTGCTGGGGTGTGTGTGTGTGTCAGGTGTCTCTTAATAAACTCATAGTAAAACCAGGAATGGATCACACTGCTATGCAATGGGAGTGTTATTACCAGCCCTGTAACAGTGATTGGAGTGGGGTGCTTTTATTTACAGAGATGGCACTCTGGAGATGTCCTTCAGTTTATGCACTTTGTGCCCACAGGCAGGGCCAGCACAGGTACATCTCAACAGTGCAACGCGAGTCTTCTTTCCATGTACACAGAAGATATCGTTTTTAATGGGGACATACGGAAGACCCGAATGCATGATGGTCTCATTGGAGGATTACAGGTTTTCCCCATTTCAAGCAAAAAATGTTTTTTTTTTTTTGTTTTTTTTTTGTTTATTATTTTATTATACAGCTGGTAAAAAAAAATGTGATTAGAATGATTTGTTCATTTTTCTGGTTCAATTAAAATACTTCTTTATTTATTTTTATTCTTTTAAATACTTCTGTGCATCAGCGTGTCGTATTGTGTGTGTCAGCGTGTGTGTGTGTGTTAGCGTGTGTTAGCGTGTGTGTGTGTGTGTGTGTGTGTTAGCGTGTGTGTGTGTGTGTGTGTGTCAGTGTGTGTGTGTGTGTGTGTCAGCGTGTGTGTGTGCGTGTGTGTCAGTGTGTGTGTGTGTGTCAGTGTGTGTGTGTGTGTCAGTGTGTGTGTGTGTGTGTGTCAACGTGTGTGTGTGTGTCAGCGTGTGTGTGTGCAGTGCGGGTGTGTGTGTGTCAGTGTGTTTTCTACCTTGTCTGTACAATGCACAGCATTTCGGTCAGATACGCAGAGCATAGCACATAAACATTGATGAACACACACACACACACACACACACACTCACGCAGATACAGACACACATGCGCACACAGACGCACAGACGCACACACTCACACAGCTCAGCACATTGTGGCCTGTGAGTCATGTCATTAATGTAACAAATGCGATTCATACAGGGAATGCAATTTGGCATGTTCTGCGCGTCGCTCCCCTGCAGGCTGTGGAGCTGCATCAGCCCCGCTCTGTGAGCACCGAGACGGGAGAGGAGCCGCGAGCGAGAGGCGACCCGACCGGGACTAATACAGAGAGGCACAGATACACAGAGATACACAGAGCTACACAGAGACACACAGATACACAGAGATACACAGAGACACACAGAGACACACAGAGCTACACTGAGACACACAGAGACACACAGAGTGAGATACACAGAGATAGATAGAGACACACAGGGACACACGCAGTGAGATACACAGAGACACACAAACAGTGAGATGCACAGAGATACACACACATTGAGACGCACAGAGATACACACATATTGAGACGCACAGAGATACACACACATTGAGACACACTGAGATACACAGAGACACATTGAGACACAAAGAGATACACACACAGTGAGATACCTAGATTAGATAGGGAAGGTTTATTGTAAAGCAGGTCTTGGTTGACCAAGGTTATAAGCCTGGGAAAACGAAATGCTAACTGACTGTGTGACACACCATGAACACTTTATACAAGGGTACCCTTCTGAAAGCTCCTTATAGTGAAAACAAAGCACAGTGAAGTCATGGAGAGGTCTGGTGAAGCATAGGGAAGCATTGTAAAGCACAGAGAGGTCTGGTAAAGCATAGGGAAGCATTGTAAAGCACAGAGAGGTCTGGTAAAGCATAGGGAAGCATTGTAAAGCACAGAGAGGTGTTGTAAAGCATAGGGAAGCATTGTAAAGCACAGAGAGGTCTGGTAAAGCATAGGGAAGCATTGTAAAGCACAGAGAGGTGTGGTAAAGCATAGGGAAGCATTGTAAAGCACAGAGAGGTCTGGTAAAGCATTGGGAAGCATTGTAAAGCACAGAGAGGTGTGGTAAAGCATAGGGAAGCATTGTAAAGCACAGAGAGGTCTGGTAAAGCGTATATGAAAGCAAACCATGGTAAGCTATGATAAATGCAGAGTATAACCATGGGGAAAGCATTACTGCGCAAACGTACTGCCCTGAACTCTCTTGTGTAACTACAGTATAGCCGGTGACCGTGTTTGAACCCAAGTCCACAGCTTGGGACTGGGAAGCCAGTGTCCTGGACAGAGACAGCTGCACAGAAACGACACGATTCATGTTAATAATAATAATAATAATAATAATAATAATAATAATAATAATAATAATAATCATCATTTTCAGTATCTCCTGGCCTGCAGGTCTGCCTGTCTGAGCGTGGCGTGCTGGGATGGTCTCATTATTAATATTAAATTATTATTATTGTTATTGTTATTAATGGCCAGCGGCAGGGCAGTGGTCTGGCCTCAATCATTCAAGAGTTTCTTGAGGTGTTTTATTCGTCTCTCTCCTGTTTTCGCAGAGAAGATGAAATATGAATGCTTTCAGTGAGCCCCAGGTAGTGTGTAGACAGAGAGGGATGTGTTGTTATCATGGCTTCAGATCTGGGTTATAGCACCTTCCCCAGCCCAGGTCTGAGGCTGTGTTCAAAAGCATTGTGTCCTCTATAGAGTGAACTCAGTGTGCTTCACGAGGTCGAGTGAAAGCTGCTGAATAATGTCACCTTCACATATTGAATCACACACAACGCTTGGTAGTTTTCCAGATACTTCACAAAAAACTGTAAAAATGTGAAAGACTACTGTACAGCTATGATGGTTTCCGGTAGACTTTTATTTCTTCTGTATGTGTTTATTTATTCATTTCTGTATTGGTTTGTTTATTGATTCTTCATTTTGGCAGCAGCAGCTACATGAACCCTTTCGTCCTGTAAAATCGCAGCAGTCTCTAGCAGCAGGCTGGGCTCCATCAGTAAAGTCTTGAGAGTCACATCAGAGCCTTTCTATTCCAGACAGAGCCTGTCTGAATTAGGATCTCATCTCCATTAGGACTTTGAAACTGGCGGAACCACAGACGGGAAATACTGAGTCTGACCACATCAACCCTTGTGATTTTTACACTGGGGGGGGGGGGGGGGGGGATGTTAATTAGATACCTGCTTCATTTGCATAACATTCCTCATGCTGTCGGAATTGCGGTTTTGTGAGTGTTTGATTTTTGCTCGGAACACCAAAAACAGACGGAAAGTTAAAACCGCGCCACAAAAGCGCCCCCTCCTCCCTCATCCCCCCATCCCTCCATCCCTCATCCCTCATCCCCCCATCCCCCATCCCCCATCCCCCATCCCTCATCCCCCCATCCCAGCAATAAGATAAACAGGTCTTTTCAAAACCCCTTTATTTGTAGCCTGAAGCACAGTGTCAGTGGAAGACTGTGAACATGATTCACACCACACTGCTGGAGATTTGATTTCTGCACTGCTGTAATATAATCAAGTTTCCCTGCGTATTTTAATGCCAGCGATGAGCCAAGTGATGTTTATAAACATGATGACAGGTCTGGAGAGTCTTCCGTTGCTTTACTTACTATTACAGCAACACCAGACAGGTACAGAGCATCTTTAATACACAATAAATCAAACTGAGGTAGCATTGATTCATTTACTTATTTTAACATTATATGTGTGTTCAGATGCCATCTTTAATTATTAATAAGTTGATAAAAAAAAAAAAAAACAGAATTGGCCGTTTTTGAAAACTGGAATTTGCCACCTGAAATCCCCTCCACTGGCAGTGACTGCAGAGTCAGCATCCCATGTGTGCAGCTCCGTGCCTTCAACACTGAAACAGCCTCTAAACAAACCCTGCGAGATGAGATGAGACACCAGGCAGAGACAGCCGTCAATCAAACCAGCCACGCCAAACACACCCCTTCAGGGTGTTCACGGTGCCCTTTGACTGTCTAATATAATATACGACAACGGCTGGGGAAAAAAATACTATACTAGATACAATGACGGAAATATCTTCCTAATGTCGCACACACTCCTCTGCACGGTTCTGTTTGCATTCGCCACCCGCAGCCCGGTTAGCAGATATATCCGCGCTCGCTGCTGGTCCCGCTCTCTCGTCGTTGCCGCTGTGGCTCCTCAGCCCTTCTCTGCGCTGCAGTAAAATGCAGATGAGATTAGAACAGCAATTCAATTCAATTCAATTCAATTCAATTCAATTCAATCGAGGAGGCGCGCACACGCACGGCAGCGTGCGCCAGACCTGCAGTCAGACACCCCTGGGGTTGTATTGAATCACAGTGTCACTGAAGCTCGGCACACCTGCGTGTTTGTAATTGTAATTCTGCAGTGGCATCATTGATCTGACTTCCATCCCTGCACAGTCGCCCGAGCTTGTTACCTGCGCACACCGGGGCTAATCAAGCTCGTAGTAACACCTGGGATGCATGACGCTGCTGTGCAATATTCCCAGCCCTGAACTCCGTGCTGACGCAGTTGAACCGCAGCAGTATTTTGTCCCCGGGGCGGGGTTACAAGATCACAGTGTTGGTGAGGGTCGGAGCGGAGCTGCAGTGCCTGTGGGAGCTGAGCGGGCTGCCGGGTCTCTGACGCCGTGTCCTTGAGTCACCGGTGCGCTTCCCGGAGATGAGTACGTGTGTCACGGAACAGCGCGGGACCTTTGTTTCGAGCGCGTCTCCATGGGAACCAGCGCACTGCAGCGAAAGCCAAACCGAATACAGCAGACGCGCTCCGGGGTGAAAGTCTGGAGCGTCACGCTGAGATTCCTTCAGCTCCACTGCGGGTTAGCAGCGTTGCAAACTCCCACACACTTCTTTCTCTTCTTTCGTTCTTTCTTTTTGAATAAACGCTGTTGGAAAGTATCTGCTATCCCTAGACCATTGTTTCAGGCTCGGGAGAACTGGATACATTTATCAAAAGATGTATTTATTTATTTATTGCTGGTGCATCAAATATCTCATTAATGTTTCCAGTTGCTTTTCGTTTGACATGAATAGGAAGTCTGGAATCAACAGCAGCAACATTATATACACTTCATTCCCTTCAAGTGCTCTCTCTCTCCCTTTCCACTCTCAATCCCTCTCCCTCTCTCAATCCCTCTCTCCCTCTCCCCTCTCTCAATCCCTCTCTCCCCTCCCTCTCCCCTCTCATGCTCTTCTCTATTGACGTGACTCTTGACTTTGTGGTACCCATTTTAAAATACATTTGATTTCAGGGTAGAGCACAGGGGAGCAGGGTAGAGCACAGGGGAGCAGGGTAGAGCACAGGGGAGGAGCGTACAGCACAGGGGGGCAGGGTACAGCACAGGGGGCAGGGTACAGCACAGGGGAGCAGGGTACAGCGCAGGGGAGCAGAGTGCAGCACAGGGGAGCAGGGTACCGCACAGGGGAGCAGGGTACAGCACAGGGGAGCAGGGTGCAGCACAGGAGAGCAGGGTACAGCGCAGGGGAGCAGAGTGCAGCACAGGGGAGCAGGGTACAGCGCAGGGGAGCAGGGTGCAGCGCAGGGGAGCAGGGTAGAGCACAGGGGAGGAGCGTACAGCACAGGGGAGCAGAGTGCAGCACAGGGGAGCAGGGTACAGCGCAGGGGAGCAGGGTGCAGCGCAGGGGAGCAGGGTGCAGCGCAGGGGAGCAGGGTGCAGCGCAGGGGAGCAGGGTACAGCACAGGGGAGCAGGGTGCAGCGCAGGGGAGCAGGGTGCAGCGCAGGGGAGCAGGGTACAGCACAGGGGAGCAGGGTGCAGCGCAGGGGAGCAGGGTACCGCACGTGGATCTTGGTCATGTCTTGTAATGCACAGGGATGGAGGGGAGGCTGCAGGGATGATGACGTGTTTTGCTCGCCTCGCTGTTCCACAGTCTCTGTGACATTCAGAGTGGTGACTGCATGGGATGAGTCACACACACACACACACACACACACACTCCCACATCCACACCAGCTACACAAACACACACTAACTCTCGCACTAACACACGCCTCATTACCCTGCACCTTAATAACACCAGTGCATACCCCCTCTCCTCTCTCTCTCCCCTCCTCTCCTGCTCCTCGGCAGTCCCCTGTGTGATGGAGAGCCTCTGCCAGCCAGCAGAACAGGCTCAGTCTGGTCAGGAGATTAATGGGGCCGTGTGGATCCCAAGGGGGGGGGGGGGGCGTTTAAACACAAACTGACAGGCGGCTCCTTTCCACAGTGCTCTCTCCCTGGCTGAAGATTAATCAGGGGCCGGATACAGCCAGAGGAGACTCACAGTGAACACACTGTCATAGCACAGGAACACACAGGAGAGCTGCAGCACTGAGACTCACAGTGAACACACTGTCATAGCACAGGAACACACAGGAGAGCTGCAGCACTGAGACTCACAGTGAACACACTGTCATAGCACAGGAACACACAGGAGAGCTGCAGCACTGAGACTCACAGTGAACACACTGTCATAGCACAGGAACACACAGGAGAGCTGCAGCACTGAGACTCACAGTGAACACACTGTCATAGCACAGGAACACACAGGAGAGCTGCAGCACTGAGACTCACAGTGAACACACTGTCATAGCACAGGAACACACAGGAGAGCTGCAGCACTGAGACTCACAGTGAACACACTGTCATAGCACAGGAACACACAGGAGAGCTGCAGCACTGAGACTCACAGTGAACACACTGTCATAGCACAGGAACACACAGGAGAGCTGCAGCACTGAGACTCACAGTGAACACACTGTCATAGCACAGGAACACACAGGAGAGCTGCAGCACTGAGACTCACAGTGAACACACTGTCATAGCACAGGAACACACAGGAGAGCTGCAGCACTGAGACTCACAGTGAACACACTGTCATAGCACAGGAACACACAGGAGAGCTGCAGCACTGAGACTCACAGTGAACACACTGTCATAGCACAGGAACACACAGGAGAGCTGCAGCACTGAGACTCACAGTGAACACACTGTCATAGCACAGGAACACACAGGAGAGCTGCAGCACTGAGACTCACAGTGAACACACTGTCATAGCACAGGAACACACAGGAGAGCTGCAGCACTGAGACTCACAGTGAACACACTGTCATAGCACAGGAACACACAGGAGAGCTGCAGCACTGAGACTCACAGTGAACACACTGTCATAGCACAGGAACACACAGGAGAGCTGCAGCACTGAGACTCACAGTGAACACACTGTCATAGCACAGGAACACACAGGAGAGCTGCAGCACTGAGACTCACAGTGAACACACTGTCATAGCACAGGAACACACAGGAGAGCTGCAGCACTGAGACTCACAGTGAACACACTGTCATAGCACAGGAACACACAGGAGAGCTGCAGCACTGAGACTCACAGTGAACACACTGTCATAGCACAGGAACACACAGGAGAGCTGCAGCACTGAGACTCACAGTGAACACACTGTCATAGCACAGGAACACACAGGAGAGCTGCAGCACTGAGACTCACAGTGAACACACTGTCATAGCACAGGAACACACAGGAGAGCTGCAGCACTGAGACTCACAGTGAACACACTGTCATAGCACAGGAACACACAGGAGAGCTGCAGCACTGAGACTCACAGTGAACACACTGTCATAGCACAGGAACACACAGGAGAGCTGCAGCACTGAGACAGTGAACACACACAGACACACACACACACAGAGACACACACACACACACGCTGTCATAGCGGGACACATGTTTTTTTCAACCACTTTTTGAATGACCCCCCCACCATTTGTTTGACAAAAAAGAAACCCAATGAAAGTTCTGTGGTATGTTTGTGTGTTCTGTGATTATTGCTCTGGTTATTGTAAGGTGGGTCGTTGCCGATGTTACTTTTTACTGTAATTGTAATTATAATTGTAATTGTAACTGCAAATGAACGATGAATAACACTGCAATTGGAAATGCCATTTCAGCAAACAATGACGTCATCGTAATGGTAATGTAATTGTAATCGACCCAGGGCAGCGAGTGCAAGAGCGCTAAATGTGCAGCAGAAATACTACAAGAAGCTTGAAATAGGAATGGGAGAAGGGCGACATCTAGCGGACACAGGTAGACGGTACAGCCCGTGTTAAGTTAAGGTGGCCTTTTCGTTGGCAGGTAAGCGAGCTGCCTTTAATGTATCACATGAAAAGAATGGCTAAAAAATGATGATGTATTCCAATTACGAATGCGACTCCAAATGAAGTTTAGTAAGAGCCAGTAACGGATTATTATTATTATTATTATTATTATTATTATTATTATTATTATTATTATTATTAAGAAATGTTCTCTTGTAGGATTTTACTGGTGTATTTTCAGCATATCGCAGTGTAGTTTGTTCGCCCTGGTAAACGGGTCTATTATTCAAATCAGGCTGAACGGGGCTCGGCAAAGAGCAGGTTTCTAATTTGCAACGGAGTCCGTTTATTTGCATGATGAAGGTCGTTTCAACAGACCCGCATCTATTCAAAGACTAGACTGGATGAGGTCATCCCGTCCCTTTGTGACGTGGAGTATTAGTGACGCACGAAGTGGAGCTTTATATAATCCTTGTATAAAAACGAGCAACAATGATACCGATTCTAGACAGTGTCGCACAAAACACGAATCTAGTGAACCAACTTACACACACGAGCCCTGCTTAAATTAAAACGAAACCTCGGGGTATTTATTTGTATTTTGAATTAAATATTTTTTTTTTTTAATTTTATGTACATAAAGTAAATTCATTGGTTCATTATTATACAAAGTCGTGTGTTAAAGTACAGTTGTTGCTTGAAAATAAATACTTTTAAAGTTATTTATTTGAGAATAGGCTTATAATATTGCATGCATGTTGTTTAAAAATGTAATAAAAAATAAATTATATATAAAAAAAGTACTTGTAATATGAAAATAAAATCCGCCCTCTGCCCCCAGGAGCTGTCCTTCCACACGCCGTCCAGCAGAGGGCGCTCCGGACGCGGCGCTTTGGCGACGTGTCTCTGTTCGATACGACCGCGGCTCACAAACTAACGGAGTGAGAGGCGAAGAGAGACGGACAGACCAAGCGAGACATGTCGGGGAACACGGAGAAGCTGATCG
>NC_081224.1:42500-65000 GCF_902713425.1 Acipenser ruthenus | reverse complement strand
GAGGCTCTCCCTGTCTGTCAGTGCAGCCGGGCTGGGAGAGGCTCTCCCTGTCTGTCAGTGCAGCCGGGCTGGGAGAGGCTCTCTGTCAGTGCAGCCGGGCTGGGAGAGGCTCTCTGTCAGTGCAGCCGGGCTGGGAGAGGCTCTCCCTGTCTGTCAGTGCAGCCGGGCTGGGAGAGGCTCTCTGTCAGTGCAGCCGGGCTGGGAGAGGCTCTCCCTGTCTGTCAGTGCAGCCGGGCTGGGAGAGGCTCTCTGTCAGTGCAGCCGGGCTGGGAGAGGCTCTCCCTGTCTGTCTCTCAGGGGCTCTTGTTACCTTTGACTGTGGGGATCGTTTCATACTGAACACAGAGCCAGGGCTGGGGACTGTGGCACTGCATTTGATTTCTGATTTCATTTAAACAAGGATTTCAGGGGTCTGTCTTTATAATTAAAGGGGGCAGTGAAAACCAGTGGCTGGGTTACAGATGAATTTCCGATTTATTTTTAGATTAGTTTTAAGAGTTTAATGAAAGACAGCATTGATCTGATGGGTGCTGCTGTTCATCTGCTGAACTTGTGTAACAGAATGCCTTGAGAGATTGTAGAGTGCTCTTGTTTCAGGAAAGTAATCTGGTGGGGTGAGGAGGGTTAGGGTTTATTTCAGGGGTGGTGAGGAGGGTTAGGGTTTAGGGCTTGTAGAAACGGTTACTGTAACTGCTTGTTTGTTTTTAGGCACATTTATTTATTTATTTATTTACATAATATATAATAAAAATGCAAACAGAAAGTGTGTCTGCTCTTGTTCTGGTTTCAGGGGGATCGATATGAAACACAGCTTTGTGAAATGTCCCTCCAGTTAAACTCAATGCCAGAGTGCTGTCAAACACACACACGCACACTGACACACACACACGCACACACTGAACGCACACACATTGACATACACACACTGACACACACACACACACTGACACACACACACACACTGACACACTGACACACACACACACACTGACACAAGCCCACTGCACTGCCTGGCTCCCTGTGAGTCTAGCAGTCTAACCTGGTATATGAGACTCACTTCCTGTCACACTCCCTAGTCGCTCCTCCACATCGCGTGCCCGCAGGGAGAGGAGGGGTTGAAGTCCTGGAAGATCACAGGGTCTCCTGTCCTGAAGCCTCTCTCTCTGTAGCAATGAAAGCACGGCTCCGATTCCGATAGAGGCAGCGAGCAGCGCTCTGAGGGGCTCAGCCGGTAGGAAGCTTTGCAATTCAGCGATTTCTTTTTTTTTTCCATGATAGAAAATGTTTATGGGATGTCAGATGCACGCAATAAAAAAAAAATAAGCCGGATTTAAGGAGTTCGAAAATATTTTCGGAAAACCGTCAGAATAATTCCCGTAAGCAGCTGCTGAAACACTGCGAGTTCGGCAGCGTGCCTGTGGCAGAGTTAGCAACAGCAATCCAGCTGTACATGTTCTGTTGTCAATAAAACTGCTTGTGCATCTCCAGCCTTCAAGGAGCTGGGCTTATCAATGGCTATAAAGCCAAATGCAACGCAATTGAATCTCATTGAAACGTCCTGAGCACTCTGCCCATCCCAGTCCCCCCCCCCCACACACACACTGCTCATCCCAGTCCCACACACTCACCCACACACTGCCCATCCCAGTCCCACACACACACACTGCCCATCCCAGTCCCACACACACACTGACCATCCCAGTCCCCCCCACACTCACTCTGACCATCCCATTCCCCCCACACACACACACACTGCTCATCCCAGTCCCACACACACACACACACTCTGCCCATCCTAGTCCCACACACACTCTGACCATCCCAGTCCCCCCCCCCACACACACACACTCTGACCATCCCAGGCCCCCCCACACTCACTGCTCATCCCAGTCCCACACACCCACACGCTCTGCTCATCCCAGTCCCACACACACACACACTCTGCTCATCCCAGTCCCACACTCACACACACTCTGCTCATCCCAGTCCCACACACCCACATGCTCTGCTCATCCCAGTCCCACACTCACTGTGTTTGTGTGTGACTTGTTCATTTACAATGACAGTTACAATTATGCTGCAATAATTACAATTATAATTGCAATTACACTAAATTAGTAGCATAAGCAGCTCCCCTCATTAACATACTGTGTTTATTCTGAATAACCCGAGCCATAATCACAGGTACAGACACAGAAACACGCTGCAGAACTTTTATTATTTCAAACAAGAGTAACGATGGAACGACAAGTCAGTGTGTAACTGAACTGCGATCGATCAGTCGTGTGGCACAATTACAACTGCATTGTGATTGCAATTAATCCTGAACTGATAGGAGGTTCAGAGGGCGTGTGTCAGTGTGTGAGACACACAGCACTCCTTGTGTTGAAATGACCCACACAGCACAACATGATTACTGCGTGTGGCAGCTCTGCTCTGTACGGGTTTTAAAAACGTGTCCTCTTCCAGCTCCATTCCGGGTCCTGCATGACTGTCCCTCTCCATTCACTCACTCTCCTGTCCAGCTGAGACAGACAGGGGCACGGAGGGACGGGTCTGTTACCAGGGAGGGGACATGGGCTGGGGGTTCTGCAGGTAGGACATGACCACTGCTGAGATGGACAACCTGTGGACAGACAGAGACAGAGGTTCAGGCGACAGACACACACTGCTAGAACAGGTAGAATATTTACACCAACGCATTCTGGAGCAGCTGTACAGACAGCGGTCTGGGACCGGAGCAGGGAGATATCTTTGCAAAGCTGTTCTGCTTTAGCCGTGGTCCCTGCTGTATGAAATGCTGACTGCCTCCCCGCTTGAGAGATGAACTGCACAGGAGTCTAAGTGTTGGTCTGTCACCAGTGTAAATGTCTACAATGAAATGGGCTTTTTAAACCAATCTGTCACAGCATGAGCACGGAGCTGACTATACAGGAAGGGGAAACCAGAAAGAAACTCAGTCAAGGAGACCCAGCAGCTCTGAAGAAGGCAGCAGCTGAAACGTGCGTCTGCTCCCCTTGCAGTTTCTTGCAGTTTTCCCCCCTGAGTTTTGTGATGAAGTGTGCTGCAGTCCTGGATAATGAATGCTTCCTGAACTGAAGGAGTGGCTGAGTGGAGTGGAAAGAGCCTCACATGAAGCTGCTCATCATCTGCTTGGTGTCCTCGGAGCTGCGGGAGTTAGCGAAGCTGATGAAGGAGCAATACACTGCGATCCAGGCACACCACTTCAACTGAGAATAGAGACAAGAACACAGGAGGAGAGTGTGAGTCAATACAGTGTGATCCAGGCACACCACTTCAACTGAGAATAGAGACAAGAACACAGGAGAGAGTGTGAGTCAATACAGTGTGATCCAGACACACCACTTCAACTGAGAATAGAGACAAGAACACAGGGGAGAGTGTGAGTCAATACAGTGTGATCCAGACACACCACTTCAACTGAGAATAGAGACAAGAACACAGGGGAGAGTGTGAGTCAATACAGTGTGATCCAGGCACACCACTTCAACTGAGAATAGAGACAAGAACACAGGAGAGAGTGTGAGTCAATACAGTGTGATCCAGACACACCACTTCAACTGAGAATAGAGACAAGAACACAGGGGAGAGTGTGAGTCAATACAGTGTGATCCAGGCACACCACTTCAACTGAGAATAGAGACAAGAACACAGGAGAGAGAGTGAGTCAATACAGTGTGATCCAGACACACCACTTCAACTGAGAATAGAGACAAGAACACAGGAGAGAGTGTGAGTCAATACAGTGTGATCCAGGCACACCACTTCAACTGAGAATAGAGACAAGAACACAGGGGAGAGTGTGAGTCAATACAGTGTGATCCAGACACACCACTTCAACTGAGAATAGAGACAAGAACACAGGGGAGAGTGTGAGTCAATACAGTGTGATCCAGACACACCACTTCAACTGAGAATAGAGACAAGAACACAGGAGAGAGTGTGAGTCAATACAGTGTGATCCAGACACACCACTTCAACTGAGAATAGAGACAAGAACACAGGAGAGAGTGTGAGTCAATACACTGCGATCCAGGCACACCACTTCAACTGAGAATAGAGACAAGAACACAGGGGAGAGTGTGAGTCAATACAGTGTGATCCAGACACACCACTTCAACTGAGAATAGAGACAAGAACACAGGGGAGAGTGTGAGTCAATACAGTGTGATCCAGGCACACCACTTCAACTGAGAATAGAGACAAGAACACAGGGGAGAGTGTGAGTCAATACAGTGTGATCCAGGCACACCACTTCAACTGAGAATAGAGACAAGAACACAGGAGAGAGTGTGAGTCAATACAGTGTGATCCAGACACACCACTTCAACTGAGAATAGAGACAAGAACACAGGGGAGAGTGTGAGTCAATACAGTGTGATCCAGGCACACCACTTCAACTGAGAATAGAGACAAGAACACAGGGGGAGAGTGTGAGTCAATACACTGCGATCCAGACACACCACTTCAACTGAGAATAGAGACAAGAACACAGGGGAGAGTGTGAGTCAATACAGTGTGATCCAGACACACCACTTCAACTGAGAATAGAGACAAGAACACAGGGGAGAGTGTGAGTCAATACAGTGTGATCCAGACACACCACTTCAACTGAGAATAGAGACAAGAACACAGGGGAGAGTGTGAGTCAATACAGTGTGATCCAGACACACCACTTCAACTGAGAATAGAGACAAGAACACAGGAGAGAGTGTGAGTCAATACAGTGTGATCCAGGCACACCACTTCAACTGAGAATAGAAACAAGAACACAGGAGAGAGTGTGAGTCAATACAGTGTGATCCAGACACACCACTTCAACTGAGAATAGAGACAAGAACACAGGGGAGAGTGTGAGTCAATACAGTGTGATCCAGACACACCACTTCAACTGAGAATAGAGACAAGAACACAGGGGAGAGTGTGAGTCAATACACTGCGATCCAGGCACACCACTTCAACTGAGAATAGAGACAAGAACACAGGAGAGAGTGTGAGTCAATACAGTGTGATCCAGACACACCACTTCAACTGAGAATAGAGACAAGAACACAGGAGAGAGTGTGAGTCAATACAGTGTGATCCAGGCACACCACTTCAACTGAGAATAGAGACAAGAACACAGGAGAGAGTGTGAGTCAATACAGTGTGATCCAGACACACCACTTCAACTGAGAATAGAGACAAGAACACAGGAGAGAGTGTGAGTCAATACAGTGTGATCCAGGCACACCACTTCAACTGAGAATAGAGACAAGAACACAGGGGGAGAGTGTGAGTCAATACAGTGTGATCCAGACACACCACTTCAACTGAGAATAGAGACAAGAACACAGGGGGAGAGTGTGAGTCAATACAGTGTGATCCAGACACACCACTTCAACTGAGAATAGAGACAAGAACACAGGAGAGAGTGTGAGTCAATACAGTGTGATCCAGACACACCACTTCAACTGAGAATAGAGACAAGAACACAGGGGAGAGTGTGAGTCAATACAGTGTGATCCAGACACACCACTTCAACTGAGAATAGAGACAAGAACACAGGGGGAGAGTGTGAGTCAATACAGTGTGATCCAGACACACCACTTCAACTGAGAATAGAGACAAGAACACAGGGGAGAGTGTGAGTCAATACAGTGTGATCCAGACACACCACTTCAACTGAGAATAGAGACAAGAACACAGGAGAGAGTGTGAGTCAATACAGTGTGATCCAGGCACACCACTTCAACTGAGAATAGAGACAAGAACACAGGGGAGAGTGTGAGTCAATACAGTGTGATCCAGACACACCACTTCAACTGAGAATAGAGACAAGAACACAGGAGAGAGAGTGAGTCAATACAGTGTGATCCAGGCACACCACTTCAACTGAGAATAGAGACAAGAACACAGGGGAGAGTGTGAGTCAATACAGTGTGATCCAGGCACACCACTTCAACTGAGAATAGAGACAAGAACACAGGGGGAGAGTGTGAGTCAATACAGTGTGATCCAGGCACACCACTTCAACTGAGAATAGAGACAAGAACACAGGGGGAGAGTGTGAGTCAATACAGTGTGATCCAGGCACACCACTTCAACTGAGAATAGAGACAAGAACACAGGGGGAGAGTGTGAGTCAATACAGTGTGATCCAGGCACACCACTTCAACTGAGAATAGAGACAAGAACACAGGGGGAGAGTGTGAGTCAATACAGTGTGATCCAGACACACCACTTCAACTGAGAATAGAGACAAGAACACAGGGGAGAGTGTGAGTCAATACAGTGTGATCCAGACACACCACTTCAACTGAGAATAGAGACAAGAACACAGGGGAGAGTGTGAGTCAATACAGTGTGATCCAGACACACCACTTCAACTGAGAATAGAGACAAGAACACAGGGGAGAGTGTGAGTCAATACAGTGTGATCCAGGCACACCACTTCAACTGAGAATAGAGACAAGAACACAGGGGAGAGTGTGAGTCAATACAGTGTGATCCAGACACACCACTTCAACTGAGAATAGAGACAAGAACACAGGAGAGAGTGTGAGTCAATACAGTGTGATCCAGACACACCACTTCAACTGAGAATAGAGACAAGAACACAGGGGAGAGTGTGAGTCAATACAGTGTGATCCAGACACACCACTTCAACTGAGAATAGAGACAAGAACACAGGGGAGAGTGTGAATCAATACAGTGTGATCCAGACACACCACTTCAACTGAGAATAGAGACAAGAACACAGGAGAGAGTGTGAGTCAATACAGTGTGATCCAGACACACCACTTCAACTGAGAATAGAGACAAGAACACAGGAGAGAGTGTGAGTCAATACAGTGTGATCCAGACACACCACTTCAACTGAGAATAGAGACAAGAACACAGGAGAGAGTGTGAGTCAATACACTGCGATCCAGGCACACCACTTCAACTGAGAATAGAGACAAGAACACAGGAGAGAGTGTGAGTCAATACAGTGTGATCCAGACACACCACTTCAACTGAGAATAGAGACAAGAACACAGGGGGAGAGTGTGAGTCAATACAGTGTGATCCAGGCACACCACTTCAACTGAGAATAGAGACAAGAACACAGGGGAGAGTGTGAGTCAATACAGTGTGATCCAGACACACCACTTCAACTGAGAATAGAGACAAGAACACAGGGGAGAGTGTGAGTCAATACAGTGTGATCCAGACACACCACTTCAACTGAGAATAGAGACAAGAACACAGGGGAGAGTGTGAGTCAATACAGTGTGATCCAGACACACCACTTCAACTGAGAATAGAGACAAGAACACAGGGGAGAGTGTGAGTCAATACAGTGTGATCCAGACACACCACTTCAACTGAGAATAGAGACAAGAACACAGGAGAGAGTGTGAGTCAATACACTGCGATCCAGGCACACCACTTCAACTGAGAATAGAGACAAGAACACAGGGGAGAGTGTGAGTCAATACAGTGTGATCCAGGCACACCACTTCAACTGAGAATAGAGACAAGAACACAGGAGAGAGTGTGAGTCAATACAGTGTGATCCAGACACACCACTTCAACTGAGAATAGAGACAAGAACACAGGAGAGAGAGTGAGTCAATACAGTGTGATCCAGACACACCACTTCAACTGAGAATAGAGACAAGAACACAGGAGAGAGAGTGAGTCAATACAGTGTGATCCAGGCACACCACTTCAACTGAGAATAGAGACAAGAACACAGGGGAGAGTGTGAGTCAATACAGTGTGATCCAGACACACCACTTCAACTGAGAATAGAGACAAGAACACAGGGGAGAGTGTGAGTCAATACAGTGTGATCCAGACACACCACTTCAACTGAGAATAGAGACAAGAACACAGGGGAGAGTGTGAGTCAATACAGTGTGATCCAGACACACCACTTCAACTGAGAATAGAGACAAGAACACAGGAGAGAGTGTGAGTCAATACAGTGTGATCCAGACACACCACTTCAACTGAGAATAGAGACAAGAACACAGGGGAGAGTGTGAGTCAATACAGTGTGATCCAGGCACACCACTTCAACTGAGAATAGAGACAAGAACACAGGAGAGAGTGTGAGTCAATACAGTGTGATCCAGGCACACCACTTCAACTGAGAATAGAGACAAGAACACAGGGAGAGTGTGAATCAATACAGTGTGATCCAGGCACACCACTTCAACTGAGAATAGAGACAAGAACACAGGGGAGAGTGTGAGTCAATACACTGCGATCCAGGCACACCACTTCAACTGAGAATAGAGACAAGAACACAGGGGAGAGTGTGAGTCAATACAGTGTGATCCAGGCACACCACTTCAACTGAGAATAGAGACAAGAACACAGGGGGAGAGTGTGAGTCAATACAGTGTGATCCAGGCACACCACTTCAACTGAGAATAGAGACAAGAACACAGGGGAGAGTGTGAGTCAATACAGTGTGATCCAGACACACCACTTCAACTGAGAATAGAGACAAGAACACAGGGGGAGAGTGTGAGTCAATACAGTGTGATCCAGACACACCACTTCAACTGAGAATAGAGACAAGAACACAGGGGGAGAGTGTGAGTCAATACAGTGTGATCCAGACACACCACTTCAACTGAGAATAGAGACAAGAACACAGGGGGAGAGTGTGAGTCAATACAGTGTGATCCAGACACACCACTTCAACTGAGAATAGAGACAAGAACACAGGAGAGAGTGTGAGTCAATACAGTGTGATCCAGACACACCACTTCAACTGAGAATAGAGACAAGAACACAGGAGAGAGTGTGAGTCAATACAGTGTGATCCAGACACACCACTTCAACTGAGAATAGAAACAAGAACACAGGGGAGAGTGTGAGTCAATACAGTGTGATCCAGACACACCACTTCAACTGAGAATAGATACAAGAACACAGGAGAGAGTGTGAGTCAATACAGTGTGATCCAGACACACCACTTCAACTGAGAATAGAGACAAGAACACAGGGGAGAGTGTGAGTCAATACAGTGTGATCCAGACACACCACTTCAACTGAGAATAGATACAAGAACACAGGAGAGAGTGTGAGTCAATACAGTGTGATCCAGACACACCACTTCAACTGAGAATAGAGACAAGAACACAGGGGAGAGTGTGAGTCAATACAGTGTGATCCAGACACACCACTTCAACTGAGAATAGAGACAAGAACACAGGGGAGAGTGTGAGTCAATACAGTGTGATCCAGACACACCACTTCAATAGAGACAAGAACACAGGAGAGAGTGTGAGTCAATACAGTGTGATCCAGACACACCACTTCAACTGAGAATAGAGACAAGAACACAGGGGAGAGTGTGAGTCAATACAGTGTGATCCAGACACACCACTTCAACTGAGAATAGATACAAGAACACAGGAGAGAGTGTGAGTCAATACAGTGTGATCCAGACACACCACTTCAACTGAGAATAGAGACAAGAACACAGGAGAGAGTGTGAGTCAATACAGTGTGATCCAGACACACCACTTCAACTGAGAATAGAGACAAGAACACAGGAGAGAGTGTGAGTCAATACAGTGTGATCCAGACACACCACTTCAACTGAGAATAGAGACAAGAACACAGGAGAGAGTGTGAGTCAATACAGTGTGATCCAGACACACCACTTCAATAGAGACAAGAACACAGGAGAGAGTGTGAGTCAATACAGTGTGATCCAGACACACCACTTCAACTGAGAATAGAGACAAGAACACAGGGGAGAGTGTGAGTCAATACACTGCGATCCAGGCACACCACTTCAATAGAGACAAGAACACAGGGGAGAGTGTGAGTCAATACAGTGTGATCCAGACACACCACTTCACTAGAGACAAGAACACAGGGGGAGTGGGAGAGTGTGTCTTACAGTCTTGGTCACTCTGCAGTCTGTCTTACAGCAGGCATGGCAATAAGACCCCTATTGCACAGCAGCTTCCCCATCCTCATCCCCATGTTTTAATACCAGCTGGATTAGCTGCAGTGTGCACAGGTAACAAGCTCAGGTGTGTCTGATTAAACACCGTGTGAAAATCAGGACCGGATCAAGCTGCTGTGCAAAGGGAGTCAGGTCCCCCCCTGTATGAAGCAGTGAGGGCGGGGGTCGGTCCTACCTTCAGCATGAGTCCACACATGCTGAAGATCATGCCCAGCAGGTTCATGTAGTCTGGGGTGGGGTCCTCCAGCGCCGGGTTGTTCTCTGTGGAGGGAGGCTTGTACCTGCAGGGACACAGAGACACGTCAGGAAAGCAATACATTACAGAAATGTTTTTAGAGTTTTGTTTGCGGGGAGAATGTGCATTACAGACCAGAACTACCAGCAATTGCGGCTTGTATGATTATAGCATTAGCAGTCACCGATTCAAATATACATATGGTTTCATCTAAAGTAACTTTAAGGATTGTTTTTTTTTCTGTTTGCTGTGGAAGTACACACAGCGTGATTATAATAATCTATTACGATCAGTACTAGCAGTGCCCGAGTCTGAACCGCACGGCGCCTCACTGACCCGACACGCTCACCTCAGGATCTTGTTTGGTCTCCGCGGATCCGACATGCTGTTGGAGGTTGAAGACATGTTTGTGTATTGGTTGTATTGTTAGTATTTTAGATGTATAAATATGTAATATTGATCCGCCGGACCCTTCCTTATCCTTCACTGACCCCCCCCGGACACAAAACACACAGTCAGCGCTCCGCCTCGTCACCGCTCCGACAGGCCATTCCGCTTCCGTTCGGGGTAGCAACGCAACCGGAGACACTTTACTGTTTAACTGAGTTAACCGCAGTAATAACGTTTTTTATTTATTTATTTTACACTTATTTTATTTTATTTGTATCTACAGTATTGTCCATTATTTTTTTAAGTTCCCGACACGGTTGCTACGGAGACGGAACCCGCTCCTCCAGAGGTCCGACAGGAAACAATGTAAACGAATACCTGCGTTCCTTAATACATGTAATTCAACACATTATAATGAATATTTTGAAGGGAAGCTAACGCGGCGTAAGACTGCGGTCTTGGGGGTTAAGTGTCTTATTTTAACGCAGTAAGTACTTTTTTTTTTAATTTAAATTTCTTAATAAAATGAAGAATTAACAGTGAACGGACTGCCGCATTCCCAGTCTGTGTTTAAACACTGCAGTCTGAACGCGGATTCGCATATGGGATTCAAACCAGTAATATCGACTGGGATAGTCCATCCGGCGAGACGCTGTGTCCACACCAGTTGAACTCTCATTATTTGTATTATTTCATGTATTCTTTTCAGACTGACCGAACGGGTCATTTTAACCCCTCGTCTCCGCTGTCGTGTTATTAATGCTTCACAGTCTCTTTCTTCTTTGTAGCCTCGTTTCGTTTCATGTTTTATAATTCTCGTCGTTTTAATCGCCTGCTATAAATCTGAAGCCGGTTTCCACTTGCTTGGAAATTAAAGGGTCAGCTGTTTTACTAGACGTGGTTAGAATTAGTGTTGGGTTAAGCGGCGATATTATTATTATTATTATTATTATTATTATTATTATTATTATTCTCTTTCTGCGCTGTAGACTAAAGGCAGCTCTGGTGAGTTAGCCTTCAGTTTATCACTACAGAGCTGACATTTAAAATATAAATCATTTCAGAATTGCTTTTCTTTGAGTTCATTTGATTCAGAACCACTCACTCCATTTTGACCGCTGCTTGTCAATACAAAGAACGTTTTTTGAAAGATTTTGAAGAGGAGTTCGGTTTAATAACCCAAACCCAAACCCTACCCTTTACCTGTCCCGTTCGGGGAGCGGTTCAGAACGCTGGCTTCTCAGTGCATTACCCTACCCCTACCCCTACCCCTACCCCTACCCCTACCCCTACCCCTACCCTACCCTTCACCCGTCCCGTTCAGGGAGCGGTTCAGCACCGTCGTGCAATGCGCTGGCTTCTCAGTGCATTACCCTAACCCTACCCCTACCCCTACCCTACCCTTCACCCGTCCTGTTCAGGGAGCGGTTCAGCACCGTCGTGCAATGCGCTGGCTTCTCAGTGCATTACCCTACCCCTACCCCTACCCCTACCCTACCCTTCACCCGTCCCGTTCGGGGAGCGGTTCAGCACCATCGTGCAATGCGCTGGCTTCTCAGAGCATTACCCTAACCCTACCCCTACCCCTACCCCTACCCTTCACCCGTCCCGTTCAGGGAGCGGTTCAGCACCGTCGTGCAATGCGCTGGCTTCTCAATATTCACAGCTCTTTTATTGTCCCTTGTCTCGCTCAGATTTGAAGCATGGCATTCCCGGAGCCCCAGCCCAGAAAGCAGGAGTTACCCAGGAAACTCCTCCGCAGCCTGGACTGCAAGCAAGGCGCCGTGCGGGCTGTGCGCTTCAACGGTGAGCAGAGAGAGGGGTCCTGGTATTGAATGTGAGCCCCGTGTACTCTACATGCACTCGGAGAGACGCGAGGTGTCTGCTGCTTCCACGTGAGGGAGGCTTTCCATCCTTCTTCTTCTTAATCCGCTAAATAACCCAAACGTATCACCTAAAGGCAGTGTGATGACTGGAATGAAATGTATTTTGAACAGGTTTCAAGAATGATTGAATGGGTGACAATGATGATGCTGTTTCGAATGCTGTGAAATCACTGCTGTCTGTCTGTCTGTCTGTCTGTCGCTGGTCCTCTCATCGGGACACTCATGTAAACGGTTAAAGAAGGAATAACAGTATTAACAAGATGAACTGTGTCTCTGTGTGTGTCTGTGTGTGTGTGTGTCTGTATGCGTGTGTGTGTATCTGTGTGTGTGTGTGTGTCTCTGTATGTGTGTGTGTGTGTGTCTGTGTGTGTGTGTGTGTGTGTGTCTGTATGTCTGTCTGTGTGTGTGTGTCTCTGTGTGTGTGTGCGTGTGTGTGCGTGTGTGTGTGTGTGTGTGTGTGTGTGTGTCTCTGTATGTATGTATGTGTGTGTGTGTGTGTGCGTGTGTGTGTCTGTATGTGTGTGTGTGTGTGTGTGTGTCTGTATGTCTGTCTGTGTGTGTGTGTGTCTCTGTGTGTGTGTGTGTGTCTCTGTATGTCTGTATGTGTGTGTGTGTGTGTGTGTGTGTGTGTCTGTATGTCTGTCTGTGTGTGTGTGTGTCTCTGTATGTCTGTGTGTGTCTCTGTGTGTGTGTGTGTGTCTCTGTATGTGTGTGTGTGTGTGTCTGTGTGTGTGTGTGTGTGTGTGTGTGTCTGTATGTCTGTCTGTGTGTGTGTGTGTCTCTGTGTGTGTGTGCGTGTGTGTGCGTGTGTGTGTGTGTGTGTGTGTGTCTCTGTATGTATGTATGTGTGTGTGTGTGTGTGCGTGTGTGTGTCTGTATGTGTGTGTGTGTGTGTGTGTGTCTGTATGTCTGTCTGTGTGTGTGTGTGTCTCTGTGTGTGTGTGTGTCTCTGTATGTCTGTATGTGTGTGTGTGTGTGTGTGTGTGTGTCTGTATGTCTGTCTGTGTGTGTCTCTGTGTGTGTGTGTGTGTCTCTGTGTGTCTCTGTGTGTGTGTGTGTGTCTGTCTGCCCCCTAGTGGATGGTAATTACTGCCTGACGTGCGGCAGTGACAAGTCCCTGAAGCTGTGGAGCCCGATGCGCGGGACTCTGCTCAAGACCTACAGCGGACACGGGTACGAGGTCCTGGACGCAGACGGGTGAGGCTTCACTGCCTTCTAGAAAGGGTTCCCATAGGAGAGTGTCATAAAGCATAGGGAAGCACAGAGATGCATGGTGAAGCATAGGGAAGCATTGTAAAGCACAGAGAGGTCTGGTAAAGCATAGGGAAGCATTGTAAAGCACAGAGAGGTCTGGTAAAGCATAGGGAAGCATTGTAAAGCACAGAGAGGTGTGGTAAAGCATAGGGAAGCATTGTAAAGCACAGAGAGGTGTGGTAAAGCATAGGGAAGCATTGTAAAGCACAGAGAGGTCTGGTAAAGCATAGGGAAGCATTGTAAAGCACAGAGAGGTCTGGTAAAGCATAGGGAAGCATTGTAAAGCACAGAGAGGTCTGGTAAAGCATAGGGAAGCATTGTAAAGCACAGAGAGGTCTGGTAAAGCATAGGGAAGCATTGTAAAGCACAGAGAGGTCTGGTAAAGCATAGGGAAGCATTGTAAAGAACAGAGAGGTCTGGTAAAGCATAGGGAAGCATTGTAAAGCACAGACAGGTCTGGTAAAGCATAGGGAAGCATTGTAAAGGACAGAGAGGTCTGGTAAAGCATAGGGAAGCATTGTAAAGCACAGAGAGGTCTGGTAAAGCATAGGGAAGCATTGTAAAGCACAGAGAGGTCTGTTATAGCATAGAGAAGCATTGTAAAGCACAGAGTGGTCTGCTAAAGCATAGGGAAGCATTGTAAAGCACAGAGAGGTCTGTTATAGCATAGAGAAGCATTGTAAAGCACAGAGAGGTCTGGTAAAGCATAGGGAAGCATTGTAAAGCACAGAGAGGTCTGGTAAAGCATAGGGAAGCATGAGGGATGTTTTTTAATTTTTATATAAATGTGTTAAAACTCTCCTTGTCTCTCAGGTCATGTGATAACAGTCACCTGACCTCATGCGGCTCTGACAAGACTGTGATCCTGTGGGATGTGGCGACGGGTCAGGTGATCAGGAAGCTGCGGGGTCATGCAGGGGTCAGTACAGCACGCCCCTCATCTCTGTGTTTACTCTGTTTATATTGATGTTTACTGTGATTGATTGATTGATTGACTCTGTGATCAGTGCTGTGTGTGATTGGTTGATTGGTTGATTGGTTGACCCTGTGTTTGTTGCTCACAGAAAGTGAACTGCGTCCGGTTTAATGAAGAGGCCACAGTAATCCTCTCAGGTGAGTCTGATTCATGGTGTGTGTGCTGATCCTGACATCCCAATACACTAGAGATTACAATTACACTTACAAGTACAACGCTGTCTCCTTCAATTACAGTCAGTCCTGAGGCGGAACGACAAGTCAGTGTGTAATCAGGGAGAGGGGTCAGTCCTGAGGCAGAACGACAAGTCAGTGTGTAATCAGTGAGAGGGGTCAGTCCTGAGGCAGAACGACAAGTCAGTGTGTAATCAGTGAGAGGGGTCAGTCCTGAGGCGGAACGACAAGTCAGTGTGTAATCAGTGAGGGGGGGTCAGTCCTGAGGCAGAACGACAAGTCAGTGTGTAATCAGTGAGAGGGGTCAGTCCTGAGGTGGAACGACAAGTCAGTGTGTAATCAGTGAGAGGGGTCAGTCCTGAGGCAGAACGACAAGTCAGTGAGAGGGGTCAGTCCTGAGGCAGAACGACAAGTCAGTGTGTAATCAGTGAGGGGGGTCAGTTCTGAGGCAGAACGACAAGTCAGTGTGTAATCAGGGAGAGGGGTCAGTCCTGAGGCGGAACGACAAGTCAGTGTGTAATCAGTGAGGGGGGTCAGTCCTGAGGCAGAACGACAAGTCAGTGAGAGGGGTCAGTCCTGAGGCAGAACGACAAGTCAGTGTGTAATCAGTGAGGGGGGGGTCAGTCCTGAGGCAGAACGACAAGTCAGTGTGTAATCAGTGAGAGGGGTCAGTCCTGAGGCAGAACGACAAGTCAGTGTGTAATCAGTGAGAGGGGTCAGTCCTGAGGCGGAACGACAAGTCAGTGTGTAATCAGTGAGGGGGGTCAGTCCTGAGGCAGAACGACAAGTCAGTGTGTAATCAGGGAGGGGGGTCAGCCCTGAGGCAGAACAACAAGTCAGTGTGTAATCAGGGAGAGGGGGTCAGTCCTGAGGCAGAACAACAAGTCAGTGTGTAATCAGTGAGAGGGGTCAGTCCTGAGGCAGAACAACAAGTCAGTGTGTAATCAGGGAGAGGGGTCAGTCCTGAGGCAGAACGACAAGTCAGTGTGTAATCAGGGAGAGGGGTCAGTCCTGAGGCAGAACGACAAGTCAGTGTGTAATCAGGGAGAGGGGTCAGTCCTGAGGCAGAACGACAAGTCAGTGTGTAATCAGTGAGGGGGGTCAGTCCTGAGGCAGAACGACAAGTCAGTGTGTAATCAGGGAGAGGGGTCAGTCCTGAGGCAGAACGACAAGTCAGTGTGTAATCAGGGAGAGGGGTCAGTCCTGAGGCAGAACGACAAGTCAGTGTGTAATCAGTGAGGGGGGGTCAGTCACAGCTCTGCTGTAAATGCAGCTGTCTTGTTATCAGCTGTCACAGGCTTCAAAAAAAAGATGAAGGCATATGAAATATCTATTTTAGTATTTTTTTTTTTAAAATTTTTTTTATAAACAATGGACCATCCTTTTGGTCGCTGCTTTTTATAAAGTACGATTTAGATATATATATTTTTTAATCATTTTAATGCGTGTCTCTTGCGTGTTGCAGGCTCCATCGACACGTCTGTGCGCTGCTGGGACACGCGGTCTCGCCAGCGCGACCCCATTCAGATCCTCGACGAGGCCAAAGACGGAGTGTCCAGCCTGAGGGTGTCGGAGCACGAGATCCTGACCGGGTGAGTGCAGACACTGGAGCGCTGAGTGACCGGACAGCTCAAAGAGAGAGAGACTGAACAGCAGCTCAGAGAGAGAGAGACACTGAACAGCAGCTCAGAGAGAGAGAGACACTGAACAGCAGCTCAGAGAGAGAGAGACACTGAACAGCAGCTCAGAGAGAGAGAGCCACTGAACAGCAGCTCAGAGAGAGAGAGACTGAACAGCAGCTCAGAGAGAGAGAGGCACTGAACAGCAGCTCAGAGAGAGGCACTGAACAGCAGCTCAGAGAGAGAGACTGAACAGCAGCTCAGAGAGAGAGAGAGAGACACTGAACAGCAGCTCAGAGAGAGAGAGGCACTGAACAGCAGCTCAGAGAGAGGCACTGAACAGCAGCTCGGAGAGAGAGACTGAACAGCAGCTCAGAGAGAGAGAGAGGCACTGAACAGCAGCTCAGAGAGAGAGAGAGGCACTGAACAGCAGCTCGGAGAGAGAGCCACTGAACAGCAGCTCGGAGAGAGAGCCACTGAACAGCAGCTCAGAGAGAGAGAGGCACTGAACAGCAGCTCAGAGAGAGAGAGGCACTGAACAGCAGCTCAGAGAGAGAGACTGAACAGCAGCTCAGAGAGAGAGGCACTGAACAGCAGCTCAGAGAGAGAGCCACTGAACAGCAGCTCAGAGAGAGAGAGGCACTGAACAGCAGCTCAGAGAGAGAGAGAGGCACTGAACAGCAGCTCAGAGAGAGAGCCACTGAACAGCAGCTCAGGGAGGGAGAGAGACACTGAACAGCAGCTCAGAGAGAGAGACACTGAACAGCAGCTCAGAGAGAGAGAGACACTGACCAGCAGCTCCGTCCCGCTCCCCCTGCAGCTGCAGAGCCGGTTTCATCGTTGATCGGAGTGAGCAGACAGATTGTCTCTGAGTCGCTCGGTTACTTTACACCCCTCTCACTGAACTGGCATTTTAAAATGAAGAACAGCTGCTTTATTTGTTTTAGTTTATCTGATGCTGTTGGTTCTATTAATCCCAAAGATTTAATAGCATTGGTATTTTATTGCATTTTAATCTCCCTTTTGCTCCTTCCCTCTCTCCCTCCCTCTCTCCCTCTTTCCCTCCCTCCCTCCCTCCCTCCCTCCCTCTCTCCCTCTCTCCCTCCCTCTCTGCAGGTCAGTGGATGGCCGGGTCAGGCGCTATGACCTGCGCATGGGGCAGCTGCACTCAGATTTTGTGGACAGTAAGTTTTTCATTTTTTTTATAGTGCTTATCAGGTATTAAAAAGGAAACCACGATGGGCACAGGTGTAGAAAGACGTGCAGCTGAGAGAAGTGGAATCGTGAGCTGCAGATTTGTCTCTGCAGGCCCCGTCACCTGTGTGTGTTTCAGCAAGGATGGGCAGTGCACTCTGAGCTCCAGCCTGGACTCCACACTGCGGCTGCTGGACAAGGACACGGGGGAGCTGCTGGGAGAGTAAGAGACCCTTCCTGCATCCTGGAGAGTGAAGAGAGAGACTCGATCTCACAATACAACACTACTGCACACACAGAGACTCAATCATACACAATACAACACTACTGCACACACAGAGACTCAATCATACACAATACAACACTACTGCACACACAGAGACTCTCACAATACAACACTACTGCACACACAGAGACTCAATCATACACAATACAACACTACTGCACACACAGAGACTCTCACAATACAACACTACTGCACACACAGAGACTCAATCATACACAATACAACACTACTGCACACACAGAGACTCTCACAATACAACACTACTGCACACACAGAGACTCTCACAATACAACACTACTGCACACACAGAGACTCTCACAATACAACACTACTGCACACACAGAGACTCGATCTCACAATACAACACTACTGCACACACAGAGACTCGATCACACACAATACAACACTACTGCACACACAGAGACTCTCACAATACAACACTACTGCACACACAGAGACTCGATCACACACAATACAACACTACTGCACACACAGAGACTCTGACAATACAACACTACTGCACACACAGAGACTCGATCTCACACAATACAACACTACTGCACACACAGAGACTCGATCTCACACAATACAACACTACTGCACACACAGAGACTCGATCACACACACAGAGACTCGGTGTGGATGAGTCTACATGTGCACAGCACTCGCTGTACGAGACTTTGTGTAAATGATCTTCACACTGTAGACGTCCTGCTGCTCAGACTCCCCAGCTTGGACAGATCTTTCTAGACATGCCCTGACTGACCTCTGACCTCCTCCTCCTCCCCCGTCAGGTACAAGGGTCACAAGAACAGCCGCTACAAGCTGGAGTGCTGCCTGACCGAGAGGGACACCCACGTGGTGAGCTGCTCGGAGGATGGGAGCGTGTACTACTGGGACCTGGTGCAGGTGAGACCCCCACAGCGTGTACCACTGGGACCCGGTGCGGGTGAGACCCCCACGGCGTGTACCACTGGGACCCGGTGCGGGTGAGACCCCCCACAGCGTGTACCCGCACACACACCCCCTGTATGCACATATTCTGATAGCCTCATTAACTTATGCCAGATATTGCAGCTGTGTTCACTGTTTCTCTGTCTCTCTCTCTCTCACTGATTCTAGGGCTCCCTGTCTCTCAGCGTGTCTGTTGGGAAGGGCGTCGTCCAATCACTGTCCTTCCACCCCACGGAGCCCCGCCTCCTTACTGCCTCTGAGGGGAGTATCCAGCTGTGGGGGGAGGAGTCACTGGTGATGGAGGAGGAGGAAGGGGAGGGGCCAGCATAGACATTCCATAAACCAAGCGCCCTGATCAACACAGGCTGGCTTTCATTGGCTCCCAGTCCCCGAGGCTGTGGTGCTGATTGGTTAATGGCTCAGAAGGGGGCGAGGTCTATAAAACCTGTGAACTCAACTCGACTCGACAAAGATCACAACTCACACAGCGATCGTGAAATGTTTTTTTTTTTTTCAATGTTTTCCTCAACAATTAAAAAAAATCAAAATAAATCTAATAGTTCTTGTTTTCATCTGTAGGCCTGGGTCAAGAACACAGATCACAAGCAATACAGAAACCACACAATTACACAACTACACAACAGCAAGTGATTCACTTAACAAGACTCGTGTATGAGATTATTCCCCAACCAATACAGCCGTGTAAGAAAATAGATCAATCAGGGTTAAACGAAGACACAGTAAATCTGGCTGAGAGAGTTATATATATATATAGAGAGAGATTGATTGATTTGTAATAACGGACCTGTGTTCTGCATAGGGGATGGCACAGATCTCTCTTTGTTTGTGATCTGTTAGTAATGTGTATCAGTCTCTCTTATATTAGAACTGCGTTTGTTATCCTTGTTCTCTCTGCTGTGCAATGTCTTGAGAGGGCTGCACAGCACACCGAGACCCAGCGGCTCTCAGTGAACAGAACGCTGTGAACCTCATTTCTGCTGCTGCTGCTGCTGCACTGTTTTGTTTAATAAAAGCTTCTGTTACAGAACCCGCTCCAGCCTCGGGGGTTTAATGCACACAGTAATCTAACCTGCTGCATTTGTCAGCTGGTTTCAATATTTGTTCTTTCAACCAAATAAATTAGCTTAATTTTAAATAAACTTGCAACAGTAATTAATTAATTACTGACATGAAATGCAGCTACAGGGCCGCGCCCCATGCATGGTTTTGTATTGAATTGTCTTTTGCAGCGCTGTGATTATTAATTAATATCTCTTATTAATTAATGCTGTTCAGAATTCACACTGTAATGGTTTTTGTCTCCCTCGTGTGGTCAGAGTCGGTACAGCACCCAATTCCCACAATCCACAGCTCCAATGCAAGCCGGACACGAACGACTTCAAAATTGTCATTTTTAAATAACAAAACGCCGACAAGTCCGTGAAAGCGAGTTCGTGTCTGTCTTTTCACCGATATGAGACCCCGTTTCTCATTGCTGTCGAGTCCTGTGCGGTTCAAAGCGCTGTTCGGCTCGTCCCTTCTGCCCAGGTCTCGTCTCGGAGCCCCGGGACTCGCTTTGAGCGGTAGCCGGTCGGTGGTGGGCTCTGGACCGGCGGTTCTGGAGCTCGTCTCCGGGCAGGTGGAGGTGAGAGAGGAGTTCATCAGCGAGGAAGAGGAGCGGGAGCTGCTGGGGGAGCTGGAGCCGGTTCTGAAAAGGAAGCGATACGAGTTCGACCACTGGGATAACGTGGGTCTAAGAGAAATGCAAACATGAAGCTATTTATTACAAAATAAAAAGACTATGACCGTTTCTAATGATAAGTAATACTACAGTATTCGTTATTGAAAGTATACGGGATGACGTAGGTATACAAAAAATACAAATATTACGTTTTTATTATTATTTGGTAGCGCTTTCCGGTGTAATTACTCAATATTCACATAGGCGTTACTTACCCGTGTGCTGCTGTCTCTGTTTTACACAGAGATCCTTCTCCTCTGTGCTGGTCAGTGCAGCTGAGAGAGGATGTCTCTGTTTTACAGGAGATCCTTCTCCTCTGTGCTGGTCAGTGCAGCTGAGAGAGGATGTCTCTGTTTTACACGGAGATCCTTCTCCTCTGTGCTGGTCAGTGCAGCTGAGAGAGGATGTCTCTGTTTTACATGGAGATCCTTCTCCTCTGTGCTGGTCAGTGCAGCTGAGAGAGGATGTCTCTGTTTTACACGGAGATCCTTCTCCTCTGTGCTGGTCAGTGCAGCTGAGAGAGGATGTCTCTGTTTTACATGGAGATCCTTCTCCTCTGTGCTGGTCAGTGCAGCTGAGAGAGGATGTCTCTGTTTTACAGGAGATCCTTCTCCTCTGTGCTGGTCAGTGCAGCTGAGAGAGGATGTCTCTGTTTTACATGGAGATCCTTCTCTGTGCTGGTCAGTGCAGCTGAGAGAGGATGTCTCTGTTTTACATGGAGATCCTTCTCTGTGCTGGTCAGTGCAGCTGAGAGAGGATGTCTCTGTTTTACAGGAGATCCTTCTCCTCTGTGCTGGTCAGTGCAGCTGAGAGAGGATGTCTCTGTTTTACATGGAGATCCTTCTCTGTGCTGGTCAGTGCAGCTGAGAGAGGATGTCTCTGTTTTACAGGAGATCCTTCTCCTCTGTGCTGGTCAGTGTAGCTGAGAGAGGATGTCTCTGTTTTACATGGAGATCCTTCTCCTCTGTGCTGGTCAGTGCAGCTGAGAAGGGAAGTCATTTTCTGTGTTTGTTTCTTTTCCTGATCCAGGCTATCCACGGATACAGGGAGACGGAGCGCTCCCACTGGAGTGAGAGGAACTCGGAGACCCTGCAGAGAGTTCGAGACGTGGCCTTCCCTCCCGGGACCCCCCAGCTCGGCCCGGTCCACGTGCTGGACGTGGACAAGGGGGGCTACATTAAACCCCACGTGGACAGCGTCAAGGTAACCACCCTCCACCCACAACACTGCAATAAAGATGTCAGAAGAGGCTGTGATGAAACCTCTCTCGATCTCTCTCTCTCCGCTCCGCTCCTCTCCTCTCCTCTCTCCCTCTCCCACTCTTCTCCTCTCCTCTCCACTCTCCTCACTCTCCTCTCTCTCCTCCTCTCCTCTCTGCCCCTCTCTCCCCTCTCTCACTCTCCTGTCTCTCTCCCCCCCTCTCTCTCTCCTCTCCCCCCTCTCTCCCCCTCTCTCTCTCAGTTCTGCGGCAGCACCATCGCGGGGCTCAGCCTGCTCTCTCCCAGCGTGATGCGATTGGTCAGCGAGCAGAACCAATCGGATTGGGTGGATTTGCTGCTGCTGAGACGCTCCCTCTACATTCTCAGGTGAGGTCATCACTACAGCGGTCCGGATAACGGAGTTCACAGCCGCTGTGTGAAGCAGGGTGTTGAACCGAAGCCAGACTGCTGACACCCCCCTCTCCCTCCGTCCTCTCCAGGGGTGCAGCTCGCTACCTCTTCACTCACCAGGTCCTGAAGGAGGGGGACTCTTATTTCGGAGGGGTGGAGGTGCCCCGGGGCCGGCGCGTCTCGGTGATCTGCAGGAGCCT
>NC_081224.1:22500-37500 GCF_902713425.1 Acipenser ruthenus | reverse complement strand
AGACTGGCGGACGGACGGACGGACGGATGCTCCTTACCCAGCAGGGAGTGGATCCAGCCTGGCCCCTCTGCTCTGCCTCTCCGCTCCCCGCCCTCTCCTCCCTGGGACCGGCTGCTCTGGAGGCAGCCCAGCAGGATCGCGGCGCTGAGAAGAAGCCTCATCTTCATCTGTCCTGGAGAGAGAGTGAGTGAGGGAGTGAGGGAGAGAGAGGAGTCATTTATACCCTTCCATCCCTGAGCCGCGGGGATGCCTGCTCGCTCACACTAAGGTGAGCGTTAACCCTCCACTCCCCCTCCTAGTCAAAACCAGACCAGTGCGGACTGAGCTGGGACTGATAGGGGCGTGGGGGGGGGGGGGGCGATTGCCGCATCACGTTATCGTAAAGAGTTAGTTGCACACAAGTTTGTTAGTTTTTTTCATGCATTTTGTTATTTTATTTCTGGGAGGTGGATACAAAAAGTAAGATATTCTGAATGTTGAAAATACCTGGCTAATCCCCGACCCCATTGTGGAAACGTGTTTCTGTTTATGACTCTCACTCCATCACAGCACTGCAGACAGACAGACAGAGAGAGAGAGAGGGAGGCACGCTCTGGCATTAATCACGTCTGCAGATAAAAGTCATGGAGACGGATGCATATTTACATATTGAAGAGGCGGCCGCTGCTCCTCGAAGGGTTAACAGGGCAATGTGTCTGTGGTGGGGTGGGGGGGGGGGGTCAGGGGGGAGAAGAAGCCAAAAGAGATTTGAATGGAAATTCCAAGGCTGCTCACACGCACAAACAGAGCATAAATGATGGGATTGTAGGAAATGTGGAATTCTGTACATGACAGAGGAAAGGGAACAGCAACCAAGCCCTGGGGAGCAGAGGGGCAGTGAAGCGCAGAAACAGGGACTCTCTTAATAAAGATCTATTCAAGCCCTGGAGAGCAGAGGGGCAGTGAAGCGCAGAAACAGGGACTCTCTTAATAAAGATCTATACAAGCCCTGGAGAGCAGAGGGGCAGTGAAGCTCAGAAACAGGGACTCTCTTAATAATGATCTATTCAAGCCCTGGAGAGCAGAGGGGCAGTGAAGCGCAGAAACAGGGACTCTCTTAATAAAGATCTATTCAAGCCCTGGAGAGCAGAGGGGCAGTGAAGCACAGAAACAGGGACTCTCTTAATAAAGATCTATACAAGCCCTGGAGAGCAGAGGGGCAGTGAAGCACAGAAACAGGGACTCTCTTAATAAAGATCTATACAAGCCCTGGAGAGCAGAGGGGCAGTGAAGCACAGAAACAGGGACTCTCTTAATAAAGATCTATTCAAGCCCTGGAGAGCAGAGGGGCAGTGAAGCGCAGAAACAGGGACTCTCTTAATAAAGATCTATACAAGCCCTGGGGAGCCAGAGCACACACGAGAGGTTGTAAACGCTGTGGTACAGTGATCTCAAGAACAAGCAACGGATCAAAGAGAACGTTTCATGTGTTGGAAAGAGTGTAGTACAGATTTACACACCGGCCGTCTCTCTGAGACAGGCGAGGAGCGCGGCCCGTCTCTCCGAGACAGGCGAGGAGCGCGGCCCGTCTCTCCGAGACAGGCGAGGAGCGCGGCCCGTCTCTCCGAGACAGGCGAGGAGCGCGGCCCGTCTCTCCGAGACAGGCGAGGAGCGCGGCCCGTCTCTCCGAGACAGGCGAGGAGCGCGGCCCGTCTCTCCGAGACAGGCGAGGAGCGTGGCCCGTCTCTCTGAGACAGTTGAGGAGCGCGGCCCGTCTCTCCGAGGCAGGCGAGGAGCGCGGCCCGTCTCTCTGAGACAGGCGAGGAGCGCGGCCCGTCTCTCTGAGACAGGCGAGGAGCGCGGCCCGTCTCTCTGAGACAGGCGAGGAGCGCGGCCCGTCTCTCTGAGGTGCTGTTTCTTCACTAGGCTGTGTCAGGGCAACCCTCGCCCCTGAGCCCCGAGCTGGAGGCAGTGCTGCACTGGAAACACAGGGAGGAGCGGGAGAGGGAAGCAGGCTTTGGTAGGTGAACGTCGGCCCCAGGAATATCCCATCCATCAGACCGGCTAATCCCGGGATAGCGTGAGCATATCAGGGACTGGAGACGAGTGTAAATCACAGACAGGGACAACAGGAAGCCAGAGCACATTCCTTCCACTCTCAAGGGAAGAGAGGGGAGAGGGGAGAGGGGAGAGGGGAGAGGGGAGAGGGGAGAGGAGGGGAGAGAGGGGAGAGGGGAGAGGGGAGAGGGGAGAGAGGGGAGAGGGGAGAGGGGAGAGGAGGGGAGAGAGGGGAGAGGGGAGAGGAGGGGAGAGGGGGGAGAGGGGAGAGGAGGGGAGAGGGGAGAGGCAGGTATACCGTGTCTGTCGGGCAGTTGGCTCCTGATTGCCTTTTCCTGTAAATGACGGGCCAGTCAGCAATGTGAGGAATCCAGCATTACTGACACACGCACACACGCACACACACACACACACACACACATACTTACACACACTTACATACACACACACACACATTTACACACACGCACAGATACACTCATAGACACAGTGATTCAGACGGGAGAGTGACACGGAGCTGAGAGTGATTCAGACGGGAGTGTGTCACGGAGCTCAGAGTGATTCAGACAGGAGTGTGATTGAACTGCAGGGATCAGCTCTCTGGTAGAGTTACAGTTACAATGACACTGCAGTTACAGTGACTGCAGACTGGCTGTACTGTGACTGACCCCAGGGCTGCTGGAGTCACAGCTTTGTCGCACTGCTCCGTGGGAAAGGGAGGGCAGTGAGAGAGCTCTCGGAGGGTTAAGTCTGCCTGCAGACTCGCTGCTCTCCTATCTTGTCTATTTGTTTTTTCTCTGCTCTATCAGGTGGAATGCTATTTATAGAACCCAAACACTGTGCTGTCTGTGATGAGAGCGTCCGTCCCTGATCAGGAACACAAGCATTCCAGCACTAACTGAAGAGATGAGAGCGTCCGTCCCTGATCAGGAACACAAGCATTCCAGCACTAACTGAAGAGATGAGAGCGTCCGTCCCTGATCAGGAGCACAAGCATTCCAGCACTAACTGAAGAAATGAGAGCGTCCGTCCCTGATCAGGAGCACAAGCATTCCAGCACTAACTGAAGAGATGAGAGCGTCCGTCCCTGATCAGGAACACAAGCATTCCAGCACTAACTGAAGAGATGAGAGCGTCCGTCCCTGATCAGGAACACAAGCATTCCAGCACTAACTGAAGAGATGAGAGCGTCCGTCCCTGATCAGGAACACAAGCATTCCAGCACTAACTGAAGAAATGTGCCGAGGGGAGAGAGGAGAGGGGAGAGAGGAGAGAGGAGAATGGGGGAGAGGATGGAGGAGAGAGGAGGGGAGGAGGGGGAGAGGGGAGAGGATGGAGGGGAGAGGGGAGAGGGGAGAGAGAGGAGGGGAGAGAGAGGGGGGGAGAGAGAGGAGGGGAGAGAGAGGAGAGGGGGGGGAGAGATGAGAGGGGAGAGAGAGGAGGGGAGAGAGAGGAGGGGAGAGAGAGGAGAGGGGGGGAGAGGAGAGGAGAGGGGGGAGAGAGGAGAGAGAGGGGGAGAGAGGAGAGGGGGGGGAGAGAGGAGAGGGGAGAGAGAGGAGGGGAGAGAGAGGGGGGGAGAGAGAGGGGGAGAGAGGAGAGGGGGGGGGAGAGGATGGAGGAGAGGGGGGGGAGAGGATGGAGGAGAGAGGAGGGGGAGAGGATGGAGGAGAGAGGAGGGGAGGATGGAGGGGAGGGGAGGGGAGAGGGGAGGGGAGAGGAGGTAGAGAGGAGGTGGAGAGGGGAGAGGGGGGAGGAGAGAGTAGAGGGGGAGACGAGGGGACAGGAGAGGGGAGAGGAGGGGGAGGAGGGAGGGGAGATTATATATTATATATTATGGATTGTGCGTGTGTGTGTGTGTGTGTGTGTTTGTGTTTTCTGATTCCTAGAGCCTTGCACTCTGCCGCCAGGGACCAGTGGAAAGAATTCAGAGAGACGGGCCAGCGGAGAGAATTCAAATACTGAGGTAGCATTGAGCACACCTACCTTAATCACACACACACATACCTACCTTAATCACACACACACACACACACACACACACACCTACCTTAATCACACACACACACACACACACACACACACACACCTACCTTAATCACACACACACACACCTACCTTAATCACACACACACACACACACACACACACCTACCTTAATCACACACACACAACCCTACCTTAATCACACACAACCCTACCTTAATCACACACACACACACACACACACACAACCCTACCTTAATCACACACACACACACCCACAACCCTACCTTAATCACACACACACACACCCACACCCCCTTCTCCAGTGCAATGCTGTCTCTGTCTCAGTGAGGTGAGCACAACGGCAGCCCGTATTCTAGCTAACGTGGGCGTTGTGTAATGTGAGGGTCACCTCTCCAGACTGGTGGTGTTAAACTGATCAAGCCTGAATGCTGCTGCTGCTGTTTCATGAGCGGTGCTGTCAGCCCCAGAGCGTCTCTCTCACCCCGACTCCTTCGTCTGCATTGCTATCCTGCCCGGAGCTGAGAGCGCAGGAATGCTGCTGGCTGAGTCCCTTCACAAAAATATTTACCGGGGTGGGGGGGGGAGCAGATTTGTCGGGAGTCTCGGTCTTCACAGAGATCCCAGCTGTCACACACAAAGCCCTGCAGATCAAGCCTCTGTCTCTCCCCCTCGCTGGTACAATGTGAACAATGCAGCTCCACGTATAGTGTGGTGAACACACAGCGACTCGCAAGAGAGATCCTGTACGCACTGGCAGAGGTGCAGAGAGACGGGCCGCGCTCCTCGCCTGTCTCAGAGAGACGGGCCGCGCTCCTCGCCTGTCTCAGAGAGACGGGCCGCGCTCCTCGCCTGTCTCGGAGAGACGGGCCGCGCTCCTCGCCTGTCTCGGAGAGACGGGCCGCGCTCCTCGCCTGTCTCGGAGAGACGGGCCGCGCTCCTCGCCTGTCTCGGAGAGACGGGCCGCGCTCCTCGCCTGTCTCGGAGAGACGGGCCGCGCTCCTCGCCTGCCTCGGAGAGACGGGCCGCGCTCCTCGCCTGCCTCAGAGAGACGGGCCGCGCTCCTCGCCTGCCTCAGAGAGACGGGCCGCGCTCCTCGCCTGCCTCAGAGAGACGGGCCGCGCTCCTCGCCTGCCTCAGAGAGACGGGCCGCGCTCCTCGCCTGCCTCAGAGAGACGGGCCGCGCTCCTCGCCTGTCTCAGAGAGACGGGCCGCGCTCCTCGCCTGTCTCAGAGAGACGGGCCGCGCTCCTCGCCTGTCACACAGTTCAGTCTGTCACGTGGTTCAGTCTTGCTGTTTCTGCTCACTTGGGAAGCAGTGGTGTCTGCGGGAGACAGGTGTGTCGGAGGGTTTTGCGTCTCTGTTATTGTGTCACCGACAGGGCTGCGTGTAACTGCATGGGGGGAGCAGTGAAGAGCCCTGCGAGATCGTTTCACTCCCTCCCTCTCTCTCTGTCTCTCTCCCCCCCGGGAGGATGGTTTAATTTTCCCGAGAGGATGAACAGTGATGGTTTTATGGATTGGCGTGGCTCCAGGGACTCTTAACAGTTTAAATTCCTATTAATTCCCAGCTATTTTCCTCGGGATTCCAGCGAGGCTCCGACTCCATAAAAGGCCAGGCTGCTGCTGAGCCGGGAGGCAGGTGGCAGGAGATGGGCAGGAATGGATGGAACGGCGCACTTCAGTTGGCTTCAATGGGAAGCATTCTCATGGAATTAGCGTGGCATTCGAAACATCCGCTGGTGTCTGACTCAACCCGCCATGTTTACAGAGAGAGAGAGATTTACCAACCCCCCCCCCCTCCCCGCTCACTCACCAAAACAGCAGTTACCCAACACAGTCCCACACCCATCCTGACACCAGGGCCTCCCAAACTACACACGAGCCCTGCTGCTGCACCCCGTCCCGGGACTCAGAGCGCCCCTCAATGAAGTCTACTATTATTATTAATATTGAAATGATCAGGAGCCAGGAGTTTGAGCAGGGTTACAAACTCACACTAGCCCTGCTGCTGCTGCTGCTGCTGCTGCTGCACCCAGTCCTGGGGTTCAGAGCTCCCCTCAATGAAGTCTAGTATTATTATTAATATTGAAATGATCAGGAGCCAGGAGTTTGAGCAGGGTTAGTTTCTATCCCTTCCACAACCCAACCCCCCACAGACACAACACAAAGAGACCAGGGTCTTATTAAATTTCATTTTTATTACCATTTTACAAAACCCTCCACCTCTTCTGCTCCCAGTCAGAACTCTGTGGTCCCACAGCAGTGCCACGGGGAGCGAGGGGAAGGACGCGCAGAGCAGGGACGCACAGAGGGAGGGGGGGCTGGTGTGGAGCCGCAGAGCAGGGACGCACAGAGGGAGGGGGGTTGGTGTGGAGCCGCAGAGCAGGGACGCACAGAGGGAGGGGGGTTGGTGTGGAGCCGCAGAGCAGGGACGCACAGAGGGAGGGGGGCTGGTGTGGAGCCGCAGAGCAGGGACGCACAGAGGGAGGGGGGGTTGGTGTGGAGCCGCCAGAGCAGGGACGCACAGAGGGAGGGGGGTTGGTGTGGAGCCGCAGAGCAGGGACGCACAGAGGGAGGGGGGTTGGTGTGGAGCCGCAGAGCAGGGACGCACAGAGGGAGGGGGGTTGGTGTGGAGCCGCAGAGCAGGGACGCACAGAGGGAGGGGGGCTGGTGTGGAGCCGCAGAGCAGGGACGCACAGAGGGAGGGGGGTTGGTGTGGAGCCGCAGAGCAGGGACGCACAGAGGGAGGGGGGTTGGTGTGGAGCCGCAGAGCAGGGACGCACAGAGGGAGGGGGGTTGGTGTGGAGCCGCAGAGCAGGGACGCACAGAGGGAGGGGGGCTGGTGTGGAGCCGCAGAGCAGGGACGCACAGAGGGAGGGGGGTTGGTGTGGAGCCGCAGAGCAGGGACGCACAGAGGGAGGGGGGTTGGTGTGGAGCCGCAGAGCTCTGGGTTCAGTCCCTCCCCTCCCCTCCCCTCCCCTCCCCTCCTCACTGCTTGATGTAGAAGTGCATCTTGTCAGCGATGCTCTTGCGCTCTGGGTTCAGTCCCTCCCCTCCCCTCCCCTCCTCACTGCTTGATGTAGAAGTGCATCTTGTCAGCGATGCTCTTGCGCTCTGGGTTCAGTCCAGTCCCTCCCCTCCCCTCCCCTCCCCTCCCCTCCTCACTGCTTGATGTAGAAGTGCATCTTGTCAGCGATGCTCTTGCGCTCTGGGTTCAGTCTCTTCAGGATCTGGGCCAGCACGTTCACAGTCTGCTCGCTGCTCAGACCCGTGCGCTTCGTTTGGAACTTCTTGAGCAGGTCCTTCGTGGTCATCGGCTTCCGGATGAGATAGCGGCGCACAGCCTCCTCGGTCAGGTGAACATCGCTGGGGAGGGGAGGGGGGAGGGGGTTAGAGATTCAGTTGTTTTAGGAGGACGCTGTTTGTTATTACGTCTCGTTCTTATAACTTGTTTTTGTTTATTTTATTTTTTCACAGCACGTTTTTTTTTTTTTTGTGGTTTTAAAAATCTAGCGTCTTACAGACTTGAGATTTAAAACCGGGAGAGACAACTCCAGTCAAAGCTGCAGCTCAGGAAACTAACCCAGTATACTTGAGTATGTGTGTGCGTATCAGTGGGTGTGTGTCAGTGTGTGTGTCAGTGTGTGTATGTGTGTGTGTATCAGTGGGTGTGTGTGTGTGTGTATCAGCGTGTGTGTATCAGTGTCTGTGTGTGTGTGTGTGTATCAGTGTGTGTGTGTGTGTATCAGCGTGTGTGTGTGTGTGTATCAGCGTGTGTGTGTGTGTTTGTTCTTACCTGCTGCTGGGGGTGCATTTCCCTGACGGGGGCTGGGGGGTTGATTTCCCAGAGGTGCTCTGTGCGTTCGGCTCCATCTTCAGCCTCTTGGCAGCGGGGGTGTCTGGGCCCCCCTGCCCCTGCCTCTTACCTGCAAACAGAGAAACACAAACCTGTACGACACTCTCTCCAACACATGAAGCGTTCTCTGTGATCCGTTGCTTGTTCTCGAGACCACTGTGCCACAGCGCTTACAACTTCTCCAGTGTGGATCCCTACCTCCCTGCCTCTCCAGTGTGGATCCCTACCTCCCTGCCTCTCCAGTGTGGATCCCTACCTCCCTGCCTCCCCAGTGTGGATCCCTACCTCCCTGCCTCTCCAGTGTGGATCCCTACCTCCCTGTCTCCCCAGTGTGGATCCCTACCTCCCTGCCTCTCCAGTGTGGATCCCTACCTCCCTGCCTCCCCAGTGTGGATCCCTACCTCCCTGCCTCTCCAGTGTGGATCCCTACCTCCCTGCCTCTCCAGTGTGGATCCCTACCTCCCTGCCTCTCCAGTGTGGATCCCTACCTCCCTGCCTCCCCAGTGTGGATCCCTACCTCCCTGCCTCTCCAGTGTGGATCCCTGCCTCCCCAGTGTGGATCTCTACCTCCCTGCCTCCCCAGTGTGGATCCCTACCTCCTTGCTCCAGCTTGCTGGCTGCAGCGCGCAGTGTGGACGAGGTGCTCCCCGAGTCCAGGGAGGGGGTTCCGGGGCGACTGCCGGCCCGAGAGCTCCCCGCTGAGCCTTTCCCCCCCGGCCTCTTGGGAGGAGTCTTCTTCCTCTGCAGGGAGACAAGCACAGCGCTGAGATACAGAGAGAGAGCGCAGGTGCATCTCAACAGTGCAGCACGAATACAAAGAGAGACCTAAACAGACCCCACCCCCCTCACCGACATGAAGAGCGCTGAGGCCGTCTCCCCATCAATATCACTGTCCGTCCATCCGTCCCCAACCCCCAAACCCCAAACCCCAAACCCCAACCCCCCCTCACCGACATGAAGAGCGCTGAGGCCGTCTCCCCATCAATATCACTGTCCTCTGAGGAGTCCGAGTCGTCACTGCTGTCTGAGAGAGAGAGAGAGAGAGACGCAGGTCAGTGTGGGGTGTGGGGTGTGGGGTGTGTGTGTGTGGGGGGGTGTGTGTGGGGTGTGTGGGGGGGGTGTGTGGGGTGTGTGGGGGGGGGTGTGTGGGGTGTGTGGGGGGGGTGTGTGGGGTGTGGGGTGTGGGGTGTGGGGTGTGGGGTGTGGGGTGTGGGGTGTGGGGTGTGGGGTGTGTGTGGGGGGGGGCGGTGTGGGGTGTGTGTGTGGGGGGGGGGGCTCCGTTGCTCTGCTAATAGCCGCTACCAGGGTTTGTTTCACAAGTCGTTGTGAAATGAAGTTTGTTGATCCACTGTAGCGTTTCTTTGTTTATTTTTGCCTATTAATGGACATTTAGGTCTGATTTATAAAAAAACAAACGAAACTTCATTTACTGACACACGTCTCGACTGGACTCGAAACCCCTTTCAATATTATAACAGGACTCGGAGCAGAGCCTCGTCCCGGCGGGACTCGGAGAGGAGCCTCGTCCCCACGGGACTCGGAGCGGAGCCTCGTCCCGGCGGGACTCGGAGCGGAGCCTCGTCCCGGCGGGACTCGGAGCGGAGCCTCGTCCCGGCGGGACTCGGAGCGGAGCCTCGTCCCGGCGGGACTCGGAGCGGAGCCTCGTCCCGGCGGGACTCGGAGCGGAGCCTCGACCCCGGCGGGACTCGGAGCGGAGCCTCGTCCCCGCGGGACTCGGAGAGGAGCCTCGTCCCCGCGGGACTCGGAGCGGAGCGCCTCTCCTCACGGCTCCAGTACCTTTCTTCTTCTTCTTCTCCTGCTGGACGGGAGTCTTCTTGCCCTCCTCCTCGTCCTCCTCCTCCTCCTCGTCCTCCTTCTTCTCCTCCTTCTTCTCCTCCTCGCTCTCCTCACTGCTGTCCGACGCCTCGTCGATCCCTGAGGGAAACAGAGACAAAGAACACACACACAGTGTCAAACACAAACTACACACAACACACACACAGAGTTAAACACAAACTACACACAACACACACACAGAGTTAAACACAAACTACACACAACACACACACAGTGTCAAACACAAACTACACACAACACACACACACAGTGTCAAACACAAACTACACACACACACACACAGAGTTAAACACAAACTACACAGAACACACACACACAGAGTCATACACACACACACACACAGAGTCAAACACAAACTACACACACACACACACACAGAGTCAAACACAAACTACACACACACACACACACACACACGGACACACACACACCTTTGGGCACGTTCTGTCCCTTGTTTGGTTTCATCTTCTCTGGTTCGTCATCTTCCGAGCTGCAGGGAAAGGATTTCATGATTTCATTGACTGATCCTGGACCGGCTAAACCAGGGATGGGCACTTCCGGTCCTGGAGGGCCGGTGTCCCTCCTGGTGTTCATTCCAACTGACCAATTAAGCTTCTAATAAGCACTTAATTTGTGCAATTAAGTAATTTAGGGCACAGTTTGAACAAAAACCAGGAGGGACACCGGCCCTCCAGGACTGGAATTGCCCACCCCTGGGCTAAACAAATCTCTGCTCCAACAATCGAATCGACCAATCTTTACTTCTTATATAGCGCCTTTCGTGACGAAGCGCTACGCAGACACAAAATAAAAACAAAGAAAAAGTACATTCAACACACAACGGGAGTTGAAATACCCCTTTAAAACGTGCAGGCATTCGAACCATCACTTTAAAAAATCAGACAGCAGCTGAACTGATGCAGTGGATTCATCATCGTGGCGCCCTGCTGACAGCCCAGTCCTGCACACCGATTCGACTGCGTTAAGCTCAGGCACGTCTTCAGCAGTGAGGGCTGACGCGACGCCTGCTTGCTCCTCAGTGCTGGTTATTCAGCCCCTCGGTTAGGAGTGGGTCTCTCACCTGCTCTCGTCTGACATGTAATCCACCTCCAGCCCCTCGAAGTCTCCGTCATCGCTGTCCTCGATCGCCTCGCTGTCAGAGCCGCCCTTCTTCTTCTTCCTCTTCTTCGCGGTCGTCTTCTTCGTCTTGCTCTTCTCGTCCGCGGCCGCCTTCTTGGGCTTGCTGTCTCCGTCTGCACCCCGGAGGAGAGAGACGCACAAAAAAGAGAAAAATATAAAAAAGGGAACAAACAAATCCCCAGGAATGCACGTTGGTGTAGTTCTGTCAACGAAAACAAGACCTCTCCTCACCCCCTCCTCTCCTCTCTGATCCTCACCCCCTCCTCTCCTCTCTCCTCAACCCCTCCCCCTCCTCCCTCCCTCCCTCTCTCTCCCTCTCCCTCTCCCCCCTCCCTCTCCTCACCCCCTCCTCCCTCTCCTCACCCCCTCCTCTCCTCTCCCCCTCCTCGCTCTCCTCTCCTCTCCCCCTCCTCGCTCTCCTCTCCTCTCCCCCTCCTCGCTCTCCTCTCCTCCCTCACTCTCCTAACCCCCTCCTCGCTCTCCTCTCTCCTCTCTCCTCTCTCCTCCTCTCCAACCCCTCGCTCTCCTCTCCTCACCCCCCTCCCTCTCCTCACCCCCTCCTCACTCTCCTCTCTCCTCCTCTCCTCTCCCCCCTCCTCTCCTCGCTCTCCTCTCCTCCTCTCCTCACCTCTCCTCTCCCCCTCCTCGCTCTCCTCCTCTCCTCTCCTCTCCTCTCCCCCTCCTCACTCTCCTCTCTCCTCCTCTCCTCTCCTCTCCCCCTCCTCTCCTCGCTCTCCTCTCTCCTCACCTCTCCTCACCTCTCCTAACCCCCTCCTCGCTCTCCTCTCCTCTCCTCCCTCCTCTCCCCCTCCTCGCTCTCCTCCTCACCCCCCTCCTCGCTCTCCTCGCTCTCCTCTCCTCTCCTCCCTCCTCTCCTCTCCCCCTCCTCGCTCTCCTCCTCACCCCCCTCCTCGCTCTCCACTCCTCTCTCCTCCCCCCCTCACCCCCCTCCTCGCTCTCCTCTCCCCCACCTCGCTCTCCCCCCTCCTCTCCTCACCCCCCCTCCTCGCTCTCCTCGCTCTCCTCGGTGCTGCTCATCTCCAGGTCATCCTCCAGGTCGTGTATCTTCAGCTCGCTGCTCTTCTTCTTCCCCTTTGCTTTCCCTTTCCCCTTCCCTTTCCCCTTCTCCTTCTCCTCCTCCTCATCCTCTCCATCATCCCTGTCCTGGTCCTTCAGTCTGCGCTGCAGCATGATGCTGAAGTGATTCACTACCTTGTTCCTCCTGCAGGGGGAGACAGACACACACCAGCGCTGTGTAACAACGGAGCCACAGAGACACACACACTCTCACAGAGACAAACACTCAGAGATACACACTCTCTCTCTCTCTCGCAGACTCACACACACTCTCTCTCTCGCAGACTCACACACTCTCTCTCCCAGACTCACACTCTCTCTCTCTCTCTCTCTCTCTCTCTCTCTCTCTCTCTCTCAGACTGGCTGCTGTGTTTCAGGTGGTTTCTCAAGCTGTACAGAAGTGTTACCGGTCCCACTCCTCCTCAGCCTCCTCTGCGGTCAGGGTGCGGTGTCTCTCAGACTCACACACTCTCTCTCTCTCTCTCTCTCTCACACTCTCTCTCTCTCTCTCTCTCTCTCTCTCTCTCTCTGACTGGCTGCTGTGTTTCAGGTGGTTTCTCAAGCTGTACAGAAGTGTTACCGGTCCCACTCCTCCTCAGCCTCCTCTGCGGTCAGGGTGCGGTGTCGGGCCACGGTGCTGAAGTTGTACCAGGTGTGGACGGGGAAGGCCTCGAAGGCTCCGTCGGGACACTGAGTGAAGATGTAATAGCAGGCATTATCCGTCACGCCACCCTTCTTCTGCCCTTTGAACCTGACGGGACGGGACGGACAGGCTGTTAAAAACACCTGAGAGAGAGAGGCGATGCAGAGTGTGGAGAGAGGGAGGGAGAGAGAGAGAGAGAGAGAGAGGGAGAGAGAGAGAGAGGGAGGGAGAGAGAGGAGAGACAGAGTGTGTGTATATATATATAGAGAGGCGATGAAGAGTGGAGAGAGAGAGAGGAGAGAGTGTGGAGAGGGAGAGAGGGAGGGAGAGAGGGAGGCGATGCAAAGTGTGTATAGAGAGAGGTGATGCAGTGTGTATACAGTGTGAATGCAGTGTGTACAGTGTGTACAGTGTGTAGGCAGTGTGTACAGTGTGAATGCAGTGTGTACAGTGTGAATGCAGTGTGTACAGTGTGAATGCAGTGTGTACAGTGTGAATGCAGTGTGTACAGTGTGAATGCAGTGTGTAGGCAGTGTGTAGTGTGAATGCAGTGTGTAGGCAGTGTGTACAGTGTGAATGCAGTGTGAATGCAGTGTGTAGGCAGTGTGTAGTGTGAATGCAGTGTGTAGGCAGTGTGTACAGTGTGAATGCAGTGTGTAGGCAGTGTGTAGTGTGAATGCAGTGTGTAGGCAGTGTGTACAGTGTGAATGCAGTGTGAATGCAGTGTGTAGGCAGTGTGAATGCAGTGTGTAGGCAGTGTGAATGCAGTGTGAATGCAGTGTGTAGGCAGTATGAATGCAGTGTGTACAGTGTGTAGGCAGTGTGAACGCAGTGTGTCAGTACAGGCTCCGCACTGCATTGTTAATCGCGGCTCCTCACTTGCGTCCTGCCTTGCCATTGACCCGGAGCAGCCAGGGCTGGTCCTCCAGTTTGAACTCCCGCGGGACAAACCCGAATTTCTTCCTGCGGGACACCTCTCGGAGCTTCTTCCCGAACTCGCTCCCCGCCCCCGTTTCTGGAGCTTCCTCGTCCTGGAACATCCTCTTATTGCTCAGATCACGCTCCATCTTCGCCTGGACACACGCGCGCACAGAGAGACGCGCACACACAGAGAGAGAGACGCGCACAGAGAGACAGACACGCGCAGAGAGAGAGACGCGCAGAGAGACAGACACGCGCAGAGAGACAGACACGCACACAGAGAGAGAGACACGCACAGAGAGAGAGACGCGCACAGAGAGAGAGACGCGCAGAGAGACAGACACGCACAGAGAGACAGACACGCACAGAGAGACAGACACGCACAGAGAGACAGACACGCACAGAGAGACAGACACGCACAGAGTGACGCGCACACACAGAGAGACAGACACGCACAGAGAGACAGACACGCACAGAGAGACAGTCTCCGTTAGAACTTACTGTAGGGTAACACCAATCAGTCATTTTATTTTTTAAAAACAATTTTTACCATCAAAACAGAGCAAGTTTGTGCATGTGTGTGTGTCAGTGCGTGTTAGTGTGTCTGAGTGTGTGCGTGTGTGTCAGTGCGTGTGTGTGTGTGTGTCAGTGCGTGTGCGTTGGATTGAGAGCTGTTTTCAGTGTGAAGTTCCTCTCCGCTGGCCCGTCTCTCGGGGGTGCGGCGCGAGGGACTCACCTGTGTCCAGGTAGAGAAGTTCACCTTGTCCCCCGAGTTGAAGGCCATGACGTTGTACTTCTTGTTTGTGTTCCTGCAGGAGAGACACAACCCGTCACAATCGCAACGCTGAGGTGTCCAAACACAGGACTGCCCTGCGCAATTCACACAGCATCCCGCAGAGCGAGCGAGACTTCACACTGTACAAAGAGATACACAGAGGAAGAAAGAGCGCCGTCTGAAGGGATCTGCACCAGCTGCGTGCATGTACATTACTGTGGGATGTACAGTAACTGCTTGAATTGTTGTTTTATTAAGTATGGTCTACTGTTGCATCTTGCATTCACACAGCGGCCTTCATGCGTTCACATCACAGAGCGCTTCACACAAACACAGCAAGGGGCAGTCCGAACACAGGCAGCTCTGAGCGGACGGGCTTTCAGAGGAGTCTGCGGGTCGGAGTTCGGCTGGGAGGGCGAGTGCTGTGAGATTAGCTCCAGGGACCTGAAGCGTTGCTCTCCACACGAGCGCAAGGTGAGCTGTGGAGCAGGAGGGGGGGACGGATTTGCAGGGAGCCAGGCAGGGAGGGAGGCAGGCAGGCAGGGATGCAGGGAGGCACTTACTTGGGTACTCTGACTGTGTATTCTGTGGAGGACTGCCCACTGCTTCCCTGTAAGAAGATGGTGTTTAAAAAGATGAACGGTTTTTGCATTACAAGCAGAAGAAATGTGCAGAGCAATCTCAAAAC